>NW_006922525.1:426222-430046 GCF_000298275.1 Orycteropus afer afer | reverse complement strand
GAAGCCTGGAGGTTCAAACTCACCAGCCACTCCTTGGAAGGAAGGTTGGGCAATCCTACTTCCATAGTGATACTGCCTTGGAAACCCAAGGAGGGGTTGCAATGAATCAGGGCCGACTCGATGGCACATAACAACAACAACAACAACACTGTGGAATAGAAATTGAGTTCACATTAGCAATGACAGTTTTAACATTCCCATTTCAAAGAGAGAGAAAAAAGTAGGCACTTAGAGAAATAGAATAAAAGGGAGGAAGGGAGTTGTAAAGAGAGGAAGAGGAAGGAGAGAACAAAGAAAGAGGGAAGAAAGAAAAAAGTGGTTTGAAATTGAAGTCTTACAGTCACCTATAGATTGATCAACTGTGATGCTGTTTGATTGTTGCTCATTATTGCAGATACAAGAATGATTAAGTCTTGATATCTGCCTTCAAGAAATGCTTAATATATGCTGTTTAGTAAGGCACGACAGATGTTGTTGCCATTATTTACTGTTGAGATGATTCTAATTCATAGGGACTACGTGTGTGCAAAGTAGAACTGCTCCATAGGTTTTTCAAAGTTGTGATGTTTTAGAAATAGATCAAAGACCTATTTTATGAAGTGCCACTTTTTGGGTTTGAATTGCAAATATTTTGGCTAGTATTTTAGCACATAACTGTGCTACACAAAGACTCTTATAAGAAACAGATATGGCATAATTTGTGGTATAATCTTTTGCTGTCAAGTTGATTTTGACTCATAGTGACCTTATATAATAGAGTAGAACTGACCTATAGAGTTTCCAATGCTGTAATCTTTATGGAAGCAGATTGCTTCATTTTTCTCCTAGGAGCTACTAGGGGTTCTAACTGCTGATCTTTTGGTTAGCAAACTAGTGCTTAACCACTGCATCACAAGAGCTCCTCAATATATGGTATAATATAAAGTAATACAATAGAAGAATATATAAATATATTTAGGGGCATGATGGCACAATGATTAAATGCTCAGCTGTGAACTGGATGGTTGGTGATTTGAACCTAGTATATGCCCTCAGGGAAAAATATGTGACAGTTGCTTGTATAAAGATTTATAGCCTTGGAATCTCAATAAAAAATCCTACTTCCGTAGTGACACTGCCTCGGAAACGCAAGGAGGGGTCGCTATGAGTTGGGACCGACTCGACAGCACATGACAACAACAACAACAACAACAACTCTGTCTTATAGGACCACTGTGAGTAGGGACCAACTTGATGTCAATGAAATAAATATATTTGTTAGTTCAGAGGAAACAACTAGGATCTGTCTGATAGGAATAAAAGAAAGGCTAATGTAAGGGAAAGGTTTATAGCTAAGTTGTCAATTAATCTTTTATTTAAAGATCATTTCTCAGCTTTATAGTCTTGGTCTTTCGAGACACAACATACACACAATTAATTACAATACACCCTCATAAAAATGAATTAAACAAATATCTTCAAGGGTCATTTTGAATATTAAAATTTGGCACTATATTCAGCAATTCATTTGTTTCAGGAGCTGGTACTACTAAGGTATGTAGCATTATTTTCACTTACATTTAAATTAACCTTAAATCCATATATTAATTGAGTTATAAGTGCTTAATAGAGTTTTGAAGTTTAGAAGCACATATATAATAATTCACCTCTAATGTAGTTTGTTATTATAATCAGAAATGCTGAGGAAATGGTATGCAGGAGGTAACAGCTGTTTAAAATAAAATACGGAATGTAGATTAAATAATAAGAAAATACATTGAAAAATAATGAAGGTGCAGTACAAAGAGAGATTAAGCACATCCAAATTCTAAAAATGTAGAAAGTAATTCAATTAAAAAAGTAATCTCTGGACTAACAGAGGCTATATTTGATGCATAGTGGGGGTGTTGCAGTAGCGATGAGAGTCCAGAGTGTGCAGGAATGAGAGTCTGGATTCTATTCAGCCTCAGCTACTGCTATGGATGACTTCACACACTATGTTCTCATTCTCCAGAACAAAGGTAAAAATTTAATTTGACAGAATAGTCTATAAGAATCTGGAAAGTTTTCTGAAAATGCCATGGATTTTGTGAATATATATTTCCAGTTCATGGAGTTAAAAACAAAATATGATTGTCATTTTCACTGAACATTTGTGATATTGCTATTGATGGTAGTTATGAATTATAGAGTTTGGAGCATTTCTCCAAATGGTAAAATTCATGGATACTGACGACTGTTTCCCCATGAAATTATAAGCATAGTTTTGGTATGATTTTATATTATTGCCATCGAGTCAAATCTAACTCATAGAGACCATTCTTTGGGTTTCTGTGACCGTATCACTACAGAACTAGATTGCCCAGTCTTCTGTCTGAGGAGTGGTTGGTGGGTTTGAACCATCAGCCTTCTGTTTAGCAGTCAAATGCTTTAGGCACCATGCCACTAAAGCTCCTTATTAAACACTAATAAATAAATACTTTTAATCTAAACACAAATAATGATATTTTTTTCCTTATTTTCCCTATTAATTAATTTTGGTACTATTAAAACTAGTTCTCCAATCGAAATTAAAATTAGTAAATTACTAGCCCTATAATATATTGAGTGTAACCACCACTCATCTGTCAGTTTGTCATACTGTGGTAGCTTGAATGTTACCGTGAAGCTGGAGATTCTGCTACTGGTGTTTCAAATACTGGTAAAGTCACCAAGGGTGGACAGGGTTCAGAAGAACTTCCCAACAAAGACAAACTTGGAAGGGAAATGGAGCCATCCACTTCTGAAAAAATTGGCCAGTGGAAACCTTATGAAGAGCAGGGGGACATTTTGTAATATAATGCTAGAAGATGAGTCCCTCGGGTTAGAAGGAACTAAAAATATCACTGGAGAGCAGTTGACTCCTCAAAACACAGCAGACTTGACTTAAATGGAGTAAAGCTTTCAGGACCTTCATTTACTAATGGGGCATGACTCAAAATGGGGAGAAAGAGCTGCAAACATTCATTAATAATCAAGTAATGGAATGTACAAAGTACTCATCTAGCAAAATTGGAAGCTGTCAGTTAAAAAATTGAATGGATAAAGAATCAGCAGTACCCTAGTTCTTAGCTGAAATGGATGGGTAATAGTCATTGTGAATCAGAAAATCATATGGTCTATTATGGTGAGAATAACAAATTAAAGAAGATTGGCATTGCATTCATCATCAAAAAGTAATTTCAAGACTTATACTGAAGTACAATACAATCAGTGATCATATATATCTGTATTCTCACAAGGAAACCAGTTAATACAAAAATTACTCAAATTTGCATACCAACCATCAAAGTAAAGGATGAAGAAATTGAGATTTTTAGCAATTTCTGCAGTCTGAAATTGACCAAACAAGTAATAAAGATGTATTGATTATTTTCGAAAATTGGAATCCAGAAGTTGGACACAAAGAATTATTGGTAATTGGAAAATATGGCCTTGGTGATTAAAATGATGTCAGAGATTGCATGATAGAATTTTGGAAGAACAACAACTTTTCATTGGAAATACCTGTTATTCAACAAAATAACCAGTGGCTATACAGATTGCGACATTTCAACAAACCAGTGCTGTACTGGAGACACTCACTCGTCTATGCCAAGATATTTAGAAAATAGCTACCTGGTGAACTGACTGGAAGAGATCCATATCTGTACCAATTCCAAAAACTGGTAGTCCAATAGAATGTCAAAATTATCAAAAAATATCATTAATAATAAATGAAAGTTAAATCTTGATGAAGATAATTCAAAAACATTTGCAGCAGTATATTGACATAGAACTTCCAGATGTGCAAGAGGAATTCAGAA
>NW_006922525.1:422592-425702 GCF_000298275.1 Orycteropus afer afer | reverse complement strand
AAAAAAAAAAAAGAAAAGAAAAAGAAAAAGAAAGAAAATTCTCACAACTGGGCCAATAAGCAGCATCTTATTATAAATAAGCATTTTATAATAAATGGAAAAAGTTTGAAATTGTCAAAGAATTCATATTACTTAATTCGACAATCAACACCAATGGAAACAGCAGTCAAGAAATCAGAAGATAAAATGCACTGGGAAAATCTGCTGCAAAAGACTTCATTAAAGTGCTGAAGAAGAAATATGTCTTTTTGAAGACTAAGGTGTGCCTATCCTAAGCCATGGTATTTTCAATCACGTCATATACCTATGAAAACTAGACAATGAATAAGGAAGATCAAAGAAGAGTGTATGCTTTTGAGTGGTGGTGTTGGTGAAGAATACTGAAGGTATCATGGACTGCCAGCCAGAAGAACTAACAAATCTGTCCTGGAAGAAGTGCAGCTGGAATCCTACTGGGAAGCAAGAATGGCTAGACTTGGTCTCACCTACTTTGGTCATGTTGTAAGAAGAGACCATTCCCTGGAGAAGAATATCATGCTTGGTAAAGTAAAAGGTCAACAAAAAAGGAGAAGGCCCTAAATGAGACAGACTGACACAGTGGCTGCAACGATGGTCTCAGGTACAGCAAGGATTGTGAGGCTGGCACAAGACCAGGCATTGTTTCCTTTTGTTGCAGATATGGTCACTATGAGTCAGAACAAAATCAACGGAACCTAACAATAACAACAACTACAAAAGCAACAACAACACATATACATGAATGTCACCAGGTGGAATACACAAGAATCAGATTGACTATATCTGTAAAAAGAGGCAATGGAGAAATTCAATATCATCAGTCAAAACAATGCCAGGAGCTGACTGTGGAACAGACCATCAATTGCACATCTGTAATTCAAGTTGAAGTTGAAGAAAATTAATACAAGCCAACAAAAGCTGAAATACAGCCTTGATTATATATGACCTGAATTTAGAGACCATACGATGTATAGATTTGATGCAGTGAATATAAATGACCAAAGACCAGATATGTTGTAGAATGTCATTAAGAACACCATACATGAAAAAAGCAAAAGATCATTAAAAAGAGAGGAAAGGAAGAAAAGACCAAAATGAATATCATAAAACACTCTGAAACTTGCTCTTGAACAGAGAATAGGTAAAAAAAAAAAAAAAAAGGAAGAAATGATGAAATAAAAAATAATAAAAACAAGACTTCAATGGGTAGTTTGATAGGAGAAAGTAAAGTATTATAATGAAATGTATAAAGACCTGGAATTAGAAATCTAAAAGGAAAGAACATGTTCATCATGTCTCCAACTGACAGAACTGAAGGAAAATTCACACCTTGAGTTGCAATATTGAAGGATTCTGTGGGCAAAATATTGAGCAATCCAGGAAATATTAAAAGAAGGTGAAAGAATACACAGAGTTATTTTACCAAAATAATTGGTCAATGTTCAACCATTTCAGGTAGTGACATATGATTAAGAGCCAATCATATTGAAAGAAGAACTCAAAACTGCACTGAAAGAAGTGGTAAAAAAAAAAAGAAGGCTCCAGGAATTGATGGATTATTCATTGAGATGTCTCAACAAACAGTTGCAGCACTGGAGCTGCTTAATCATTTATGCTAGGAAATTTGTAAGACAGCTACCTGGACAACCCACATTCCCAAAAAAACAAACAAACAAAAAAACTCATTGCCATCCAGTTGGTTCCAACTCATAGCAACCCCTCCTTGGGTTTCCCAGGCAATATCTCTACAGAAGTAGATTGCCCAATCGTCCTTTCAAGGAGTGGGTAATGGATTTGAACCACTATCCTTCTGGTTAGCAGTCAAATGCCCTAGGCATTACTCCACCAGTGCTCCCAACCTACTTTAGAGATCCATATTTGTACCCACTCCAAAGATAAGTGATCCTACAGAATGTGGAAATTATTACTATCCAAAGCAAGTAATATTTTGCTGAAGATAATTTGAACAGGGATGTAGCAGTATACTGACAATCAACTTCCAGAAATGCAATCTGGATTTAGAAGAGGATGTGAAATGAGGAATGTCATTACTAATATCAGATGGATTTTGGTGTAGAGAAAAGAAAGATGTTTACCTGAGTTTTATTGGCTATGCAAAGGCATCCAACTGTGCAAATCATAACAAATTATGGCTAACATTGCAAAGAATGGGAATTCCAGAGAACTTAATTGTGCTCATAAGGAACCTGTGCATAGACCAAAAGGCTGTTGTTCAAACAGACATGGTTAAAATCAGGAAGAGAGTGTTATCTTTTCACCACGCCTATTCAATCTGTATGGTGAGCAAATAATCCAGGGAGCTGGATAATGTGAAGAAGAATGTGGCCTTAGAATTTGAGGAAATTGCATTAACAACCTGCAGTAACAAATGACACACCTTTGCTTTTTGAATATGAAGAAGACTTGAAACACTTACTGAAAAAGATCACAGACTACAGTCTAAATTTTTTAAATATTTCTTGATTCCCCATATATACATTTTGCTAAGAGCTTTGGTAGTGTAATGCCTAAGGCATGTGCCTGCTAACCAGAAGTCTGGTGGTCCAAATCTACCAACCACTCCTCAAAAGGAAGACTGGGCAATTTATTTCCATAGAGATACTGCCTGAGAAACCCAAGGAGAGGTCACTATGAGTCTGAATCGACTCATCGACAGTGAGAGAGACTTAGATGGAGACAAGGAAAACTTCAAACTAGTGTATGAGAGAATACTATAAGGAGATTAATATTACATTTATACAATCACAATAATAAAATTGTTGAAGATATCATTTATTGAGTGTTTATTATGGGCCATGCATTGAGTTAAACTCATTACTTTTCTGGGTTTTAAGCATTGTTGTTATTGTTAGGTGCCACTGAGTTCACTCTGACACATAGTGACCCTATGTACAGCAGAAGGAAACAGTGACTGGTCCTGTGCCAGTCTCACTATACTTGTTATACTTTAGCCTATTATTGCAGGCACTGAGTCAATCCATCACCTTGAGGGTCTTTCCCTTTTTGGCTGATCCTCCACTTTACCAAGCATGATCTCCTTCTCTGGGGAATGGTGCCCTCTGGCAAAATGA
>NW_006922525.1:421441-422453 GCF_000298275.1 Orycteropus afer afer | reverse complement strand
GTCTTCAACAATGACTGTGGAGTCATCTATTTGCCTTTTCCATTCTCTTCAAGTCTGATTCTTGTATTTTCGGGCTTTTGCGTCTGTAGATATTTATTATGGTTATATCTTCTTGTTCAATTGATCCTTTAATCATTATATAATATCCTTCCTTGTCATGTATAGTGGTTTTTGTTTTAAATTTGTCAATTTGATCAGGAATTAATATTGCCACTCCTGCTTTTTTATGGTTGCATATGCTTAATATATCTTTTCGAAACTTTGATTTTTAGTCTATTTTTGTCTTTGTCTTGAAAGTGTGTCTCTTGTAGACAGCATATTGATGGGTTTTCTTATGCAGTTTGCAAATTGCCCTCTCTGGAATGGTGCATTTAATCCATTTACATTCATTGTTGTTATCTACAATTGTAAATTTGTTGCTGTCATTTTGTTATCTATTTTTTCATGGTGTTCCTAGTTTCTTTGTTCCATATAATTCTCTGTGCTGAGCTCATTATGCTCATTAATCATGTTATCATTTCCTTTATTGTTATTGTTTTAGTGTTTGCTAAATATTTATGCTTCTCCTCTTTTTCATTGTGTTGTGATTGTTTACTATTTTTCTTTGAGGTTACACTGTGATTTATAATTTACTCCCCAAATTTAGAAAAGTCCATTTTCTCTTGCAACTCTCTTGACTTTCTCACCATTTAGTAGTTTTGTAACTATGCTATTTTTTCCCCTCTTTTTTAGTTTGTACTTGTCCGCATTTGCCAATTGATGTCTTTGGTTCCCTGTTTACAATCTTGTAAACTTATTTTAGTTTGGATACTTGCACAGCTGTGTTGGATTTTGGGTTATGTCATCTTGTGTATTAATGGTGAGCTGTTGTTTGCTATTATTGGTTCTCTTTTCAAAGGACTCCCTTTAGTACCTCTTGTAATGTTGGTCTGGTTTTTAACACATTTGCTTAATTTCTGCTTATCTCCAAATCTCCTAATTTCATCATCATATCTGAGGGAGAATTTTGCTA
>NW_006922525.1:415992-421341 GCF_000298275.1 Orycteropus afer afer | reverse complement strand
TCATCATGTCTCCAACTGACAGAACTGAAGGAAAATTCACACCTTGAGTTGCAATATTGAAGGATTCTGTGGGCAAAATATTGAGCAATCCAGGAAATATTAAAAGAAGGTGAAAGAATACACAGAGTTATTTTACCAAAATAATTGGTCAATGTTCAACCATTTCAGGTAGTGACATATGATTAAGAGCCAATCATATTGAAAGAAGAACTCAAAACTGCACTGAAAGAAGTGGTAAAAAAAAAAAGAAGGCTCCAGGAATTGATGGATTATTCATTGAGATGTCTCAACAAACAGTTGCAGCACTGGAGCTGCTTAATCATTTATGCTAGGAAATTTGTAAGACAGCTACCTGGACAACCCACATTCCCAAAAAAACAAACAAACAAAAAAACTCATTGCCATCCAGTTGGTTCCAACTCATAGCAACCCCTCCTTGGGTTTCCCAGGCAATATCTCTACAGAAGTAGATTGCCCAATCGTCCTTTCAAGGAGTGGGTAATGGATTTGAACCACTATCCTTCTGGTTAGCAGTCAAATGCCCTAGGCATTACTCCACCAGTGCTCCCAACCTACTTTAGAGATCCATATTTGTACCCACTCCAAAGATAAGTGATCCTACAGAATGTGGAAATTATTACTATCCAAAGCAAGTAATATTTTGCTGAAGATAATTTGAACAGGGATGTAGCAGTATACTGACAATCAACTTCCAGAAATGCAATCTGGATTTAGAAGAGGATGTGAAATGAGGAATGTCATTACTAATATCAGATGGATTTTGGTGTAGAGAAAAGAAAGATGTTTACCTGAGTTTTATTGGCTATGCAAAGGCATCCAACTGTGCAAATCATAACAAATTATGGCTAACATTGCAAAGAATGGGAATTCCAGAGAACTTAATTGTGCTCATAAGGAACCTGTGCATAGACCAAAAGGCTGTTGTTCAAACAGACATGGTTAAAATCAGGAAGAGAGTGTTATCTTTTCACCACGCCTATTCAATCTGTATGGTGAGCAAATAATCCAGGGAGCTGGATAATGTGAAGAAGAATGTGGCCTTAGAATTTGAGGAAATTGCATTAACAACCTGCAGTAACAAATGACACACCTTTGCTTTTTGAATATGAAGAAGACTTGAAACACTTACTGAAAAAGATCACAGACTACAGTCTAAATTTTTTAAATATTTCTTGATTCCCCATATATACATTTTGCTAAGAGCTTTGGTAGTGTAATGCCTAAGGCATGTGCCTGCTAACCAGAAGTCTGGTGGTCCAAATCTACCAACCACTCCTCAAAAGGAAGACTGGGCAATTTATTTCCATAGAGATACTGCCTGAGAAACCCAAGGAGAGGTCACTATGAGTCTGAATCGACTCATCGACAGTGAGAGAGACTTAGATGGAGACAAGGAAAACTTCAAACTAGTGTATGAGAGAATACTATAAGGAGATTAATATTACATTTATACAATCACAATAATAAAATTGTTGAAGATATCATTTATTGAGTGTTTATTATGGGCCATGCATTGAGTTAAACTCATTACTTTTCTGGGTTTTAAGCATTGTTGTTATTGTTAGGTGCCACTGAGTTCACTCTGACACATAGTGACCCTATGTACAGCAGAAGGAAACAGTGACTGGTCCTGTGCCAGTCTCACTATACTTGTTATACTTTAGCCTATTATTGCAGGCACTGAGTCAATCCATCACCTTGAGGGTCTTTCCCTTTTTGGCTGATCCTCCACTTTACCAAGCATGATCTCCTTCTCTGGGGAATGGTGCCCTCTGGCAAAATGACCAAAGTAGGTGAGAGGAAATCTGGCCATTCTCCCATCCAAAGAGGATTTTGACTGAACTTTTTCCAAGACAAATTTGTTCATTCTTCTGGCAGTCCATGGTACTTTCAAAAAGAAATGAGGAATAATGAGGAAGTGAATAATTTTTTTTTTTTTTCTGAGAAATAGAACAATAGGAAGATAGGATACACTCTGATAGGTAGGTACTATGTATGCTGTGAGATGATAGATAAGACAAAACACAAAGAAAAGATTCCATTATTGGTCTTGTGAAATTTGAGGCCTCCAGATTACTAAATAAAATTAGATGGTAATTAAATGAATTGACAGGAGTAGTGAATGGAGAGAATGTCTATTAGAACAATAGGTGAATAGATATAAAATTAGATCAGGGAAGTAAGAGGGTATCTCTTGAAAGGGCAAAGAGATAAAGAGGAGTGAGTTTCCACAGGTCAATGTTTGATATAAGGAAGATTCCAGATAGCCTTTTTTGCACTTCAGCTAGTATGCAGCTGGTTAAGTTGTTGTTGTTGTTATGTGCTGTCGAGTCGGACCCGACTCATAGCAACCTTCCTTGGGTTCCGAGGAAGTATCAGTAGGCAAGTAGATTGCCCCATCTTCCTTCCGAGGAGTGGCTGGTGGGTTTGAACCTTCTGGTTAGCAGTCAAGTGCCTTTAGCCACTATGCTACCAGAGCAGCTGGTTAAGAGGCACTGTAAAAGATAAGGGTGTTTTAATGGAGATAAACTGAAAGAAATTACTTTTAGGTCTATTTTTACTTTTTATGGGAAGGAATAATTGTATGTGTGGTGGTAGCAGGGATACAGTTTCTCTGGTAGTATTTGGATGTACTGAAATTATTAGAGTAGGAAAAAATTTGAAGAAAGTCAACATTAAGAGTGTTTTGAAATTTTATATTTCATAAGTATAACAATGTATTTTATATTTTAGATAAATTCAATTTTATAAGGATTTTATCAGGAACATGTATGCATTTATCTTTATTTATTAATAAACATTATTAAAAATGATTGATGCTTACTTATTATTTGTAATTTCTGTGAATCCCAAGAGTTAAATGTGTGTTTGCACAGATACAAATAATTTCTTTTCAAAGATACTAGTTTCAAATTTAGAAAATAAAAATATCTTCTGTCTAGAGACTTAAGAGACTTGAGACATAAAAATAAATATATAATTTTTCATAAAGTACAAACACTGTGTATTCAGCTATAAATCATCTATACCATGAAAAGCACATGCATAAATTCACACATATATGTACCCCCAATACATGATTTTATTTTTATATACTTACATCTAAGTTAAATTGTTTATAATCAGTGAGATGTCATATGGGAGACAAATTTCTCTGAAGCACATGGAGAAGGTTTCTAGGAATCCTCTGACTCAGGACACATGTTGTTGTTGTTATTATTATATGCCATCGAGTCAGCCCCAACTCATAGCAACTCCTGCTTGGGTTTCCAAGTCAGTATCACTACGGAAGTAGATTGCCCACCCTTCCTTCGCAGGAGTGGCTGGTGGGTTTTAACCACTAGCTTTCTGGTTAGCAGTCAAGAGACATAATTTTTTTTTAACGGTTATTACACATATGCTGTATGTATACCTAGAGATCCCTGAGTGCTGAAATTTTCCATAGAGCTTCAGATAAGACACCCAAAAATGAATATTTAATTTTCCATTATAATCTATAGCTGTGGAATTTAGTACTGTTTGTGAGTTATGCCCTAGATTTATTTAGATAAGAGAATAACACATTATCAGATCCCTATGAATTTATTTCTCTAAATTTTAATAATCAAATCCTTAACTCTGAAATAATATTCAAATCAAATTATGCTTCTTCATACTTCTGGGCTAGCAAGTCTTTCATAAACCTCGGGGATGGATTAGGGTTTTTAATCCTCTTGGCTCTAAGAATTGCAAATTCTATGGAAAGTAAAACTAAACTCAAGATCAAGCACTTTACCCATTTCAGTGACAAACTCCAACAATAAACATGCTATGTTATCAATGAGAAAAATAATCTTATTGGTTTTATTTGGTTAAATAATTTCTCTTAACTCTATTTAATTATATTCTGTAGTTTGAAATGCTTATGCTTATTTAAGGACAGATATTCTGGTCTACCATGATATAATTTTCAGTAACTAATACAGATCCTTAATAACTATTTCTGTCTAAAACAACATTTTATTATGTGTACTTCAAAACTACCTCCACTTAATTATGTTTTCTGCTAAATAAATCGTTCCAAACCAAATTTTACATTTTTTTTTATTCTAAGCAAGAGTTACATTTGAAATAACATTTGTTTAATCTTATGTTTCTTTTGGAAACAGCAACAGAGATTAGCATTATGATTTTAGCTATTTATCAGACAATTGAAATATATATTTCTCATTATACCATCATAATCATATGAAGTATAAATTATTATCATGTGTAAAAGTGATTAAAGTGAGCTTCAAAGATATTTAAAAAATAACCCATGTTTTGCAGTGTATAAATTAAGAAATTATAGAAGATGGATTTGGAGATATTTAGATGCATTGTAAGAGCAATTGAATTTCCTAAGATATTTTTAATATATTTTTTAGCAATGTATATATGTTTCTTGCTGAAAATTAAGATGACTTGAAGCACTTACTGAAGAAGATAAAAGACTACATAGTCTTCAGTATCGATTAAACCTCAACATAAAGAAAACAGAAATCCTCACAACTGGGCCAATAAGCAGCATGGAAATAAATGGAGAGAAGATTGACATTATAAGGGCTTTCATTTTGCTTGGATCCAATATCAACACCCATGAAAACAGCAGTCAAGAAATCTGACATCAAAATGCACTCAGCAAATGTGCTACAAAAGATTTCCTCAAAGGGTTTGAAGAGCAAAGATGTCACTTTGAAGACTAAGGTGCACCTAACCCAAGCTATGGCATTTTCATTCACCTCATATTCATGTGACAGCTGGATAGTGAATAAGGAAAACAGAAGAACTGACTCCTTTGAAGTATGGTATTGGTGAAGAATACTGAAAATATCATGGTCTGCAAGAAGTGTCAATTTAGGTCTTCTGCCTGTTTTTTAATTGGATTATGTGTGGATTATGTGTCTTTTTGTTGTTGATGTGTTGGAGTTTTCGGTAAATTCTAGAGATAAGCACCTTGTCAGATATGTCATTGCCAAATATTTTTCTTCCCAGTCTATAGGTTCTTTTTCTACTCTTATGGAGAATCTTTGGAAGCACATAAAAATTTAATTTTTAGAAGGTCCTATTAATTTACTGTATCTTCTACTGTTTGTGCATTTTGGGTTATGCTTGATAGTCTATTTATGCCATATACTGTTGTTGTTGTTGTTATGTGCCATTGAGTTAGACCCAACTCATAGCGACCCTTCCTTTGGTGTCTTAGGCTGTATCACTACGGAAGTAGATTGCCCAACCTTCCTTTTGAGGAGTGGCTGGTGGGTTTGAACAACCAGGCTTCTGGTTACCAGTCAAGTGCCTTAGGCACTA
>NW_006922525.1:409456-411046 GCF_000298275.1 Orycteropus afer afer | reverse complement strand
TTTTCATCTTAAATTGTTCTAGGGTTTTGTCTGTGTTTTCCTTAATTTTTTCATAGATAGTGGTGGCAACTCTATGGCATTAGTTTTATTCTCTCTATAATAAAAGCAAAACCCAGAACATCACATAGCAAATGTAGGTGTCTCCCTTTAATGTTATTATATTGTTTTAAATGGTCTTTATCTTCTTCTCTTTTCTTACACCAATTACTTTTCTATGTAAGAGACAGAATTTTCTTTTATAAAAAAGAGTATCAAATAAAATTGTAGTATTCTTTTACTTGTGTAAATAACTTTTTTTTTTTTTTAACTTAGAATAAAATAAAACTTCTATATCACTATGTGGAAAATTACCTCAATATAATTTTTATGTGTCTCCTTGTTTTCTGTAGCAGAATTGAATATTCCCAAATGATGTATCAAAGCAATGTTAGATATAGACTTGCCTAAGGGCCATGCATAACATAGTCTCTCAATATCTCTCCAAACACAATGTACACAAGTCTTTCTCTTACTCTATAAATGTCAACTACCTGGGATGGTTTACTGCTCCTCAAACATGCCAAGGCTTCCCTATTTCAGAGGCTTTGATTTGTCTAAAATATTTGTCACCAAGTCTTTATCTGGAAGAACATTAATCATTGTATGAATGATCAAGCACACTCTCTGAGAAGAAATACATGATCACACCATCTAACTCTCATTAGTCTTCACATAGCTATTTACTCTGCTATCACACATAATTCATTTCCTTATATTGATCATGTCCAAAATTACTTTGTCAATCATTATTTAATTGCTTAATTTGTAAGTGTCTACCTCATAAATAAAGCTTCAGGAAAGCAGGGACCCTGCTTATTTTGTTCAAGGTAGTTGTATCCATTTTTCACATTAAAAAAAAAAAAATCATATATCAGGCAGTAAAAACTTTTAAACAAATGAGTATAATTTATGTTATGTAAAAAAGTTAAACATTGGTCATATGATTAACATATGAACATGAAAATAAATATTTTTAGAGACAACGAGAATTGACAATTATTTGAAACTACTAAAATCTCTTGTACCACATATTGGAGAATAATATAAAGGTTACTTACTTCAAAATTCTAATTTTTATAGAATAGAAAATTAATATTTTAATAGGTGAATAAAACCCTCAATTTTTCTAGTTCTAGTTCCTAAATGACTTATTTTTTAATACCAGAAACCTCTTCTTAAAGTGACAGTATTTTGATTTTTTTTAACTTTTATTATGATTATACCTGCTGCTGTATTCTGTTATTCTATCATATTCTATGTATGTTCTGTGTTGAATTAAGCAGTAGGTGTTTTGATAAAGTGTAATAATTCTCCACACTTAACGATTCTGTATCACTAAGAAGTATGATAGAACTTTTTGAAAATAAAGATCTGGTGAATCAGTTAACAAGTAGAAGATGACTAATGGAAGAGTTAATTGCACATAACAGTTTAACATAAAAATAAAAAAGATTTCCAGTCCAGTAGAAATTTGAATAGTTATAAAATTATGTTTTATAATTCTTGTATTTCTTATATTCATTGTAAAGAACATGTTTTTTTTTTTTTTTT
>NW_006922525.1:406364-408847 GCF_000298275.1 Orycteropus afer afer | reverse complement strand
GTTATGTGCCGTCGAGTTGGCCCCGACTCATAGCGACCCCTCCTTGGGTTTCCGAGGCAGTATCACTACGGAAGTAGGATTGCCCAACCTTCTTTCCGAGGAGTGGCTGGTGGGTTTGAACTGCCAGCTGTCTGGTTAGCAGGCAAGTGTCTTAGCCACTATGCTACAATAAAGTCTAGTTATTTAAAATTAAAGTTAAATTATTTTTAAAAAATGTTTAATAACTGAAAGATGACTAAAGGTCAATATACAAATTATTCAACTATATTTTTAATATTACAATTTGATTAGGTTTGTAAAATGGACATAATATCTTTACAGAGAAGATTGAACATGTACATTTTAAATAACATTCTCATTTAAATTCAAATTTAAATAACATTTAATATGTATATGTGTGTGTCTCTACCCAGAAATACTGCTGCTTCAAAATTGCACTGTGAATATGCCCATGTGTGAGAATCAAAGAATAATGTATTTTTTTCATAAAAATATTGTGATAAAATAAAATATTTAGCAAATTAATTTTTACTTGCACATAGAAAAAAAGTTAAAAAGCTTGCAAACAAGCTAAAATCACCTTAAGAGTATATGGTACTGTGAATTACTTATGATAGCCTTTATAGTGATTGTGCTTGTGACACTGGCAAGATAACTGGGTAGGACTATGCAAGGAAATTGAATAGCTGGCTAATAATGTAGATAAGGTACATGGCACCCTCATGGTGGTGGGACCATGCAAATAAGAGGTAAAGTACCCTATCATGGGGATTGGTCAGTTTTGCCATCTCACTAGGCTTAAAATAGGCCATCCCAGAAGTGGAAAGTGGAAGGGGATCTCACTACCATTAAGAAAGAAGAGCCAAGAGTGCTATGTGTCCCTTAGACCTGCAATCCTATGCTGAACTTCCTCAACCCAGAAGACAGACAGATGTGACACTAGAGACTGCAGATAGAGATTTGTAACACTGGGGACATGGAGGAGCAGTGGCAGAGAAAAAGTGGCAGCAGAGACAGCAGAACAAAGAGAAAAGCACTAGACAGAGAGGTGGGCATCCAGATCCATAGAGTGAGAAGGCTGAGTACCTTCATGTTGAGGCTTCCTGTCAAAGTGGGGGGCCTCTAGTCATTTATCAGCACAGCTAAAATAATTTTGTAACACTTGCCCAAGCAGGGCAGAGACCAGGCCAAGGATTTGAGTTTCAGATAGAGACTTGTTTTTGGCTACAGTTGGGTGCAGGCTGTCCTGATTAAAGAACTGTACCCTGAATGTTCTTGGTCTCAAATGATAATCTGTTACTTTCCTAATAAACTCCATAATCATGATTATTTTCTGTGAATTCTGTGTAGCCACACCAACAAAGTATTGAACCCAATAAAGTAGTAGAAAGATGCTGTGGGAAGGACGATTGGGGTCAGAATAGATTAAAAAAAAGGGTGAAGGTACCACCATGTTTGATCTCCACCTCAAAAAAAATCACACTTGAGCTGTTGATCTTGATCCTCCTCACCAACTGCGAAGTTAGAGGAGGTCAGATGCCACCTCTCCAAGGTTTTTGTAGAATAACATGAATTACACAATAAAGAGGTGGGGAAGTGAGGCAATGTGGTGGGGTGGCAGCTGATTCAACTTGTGTTTATTCTTTTTCTTTTTCTTTTTCCTCTCCAACTACTTTTAATTAAAAAAAAAGGGGGGGGGGGAAAGTTGAAGATGTGCTGTTTTAAAACACTGCTTTTTTACACAATATTTTAGGATAGAAAAAGCATTCCTCCAACCAATTTTTCAAAATAATTATGAATAATGACTAGAATAAATGAATTATATTTATTTTAAATATTGTGTGTATCACAAATGTATAAATAGAAAATGCTGATGTTAATTTATACAATCTCATATGAGTAAGTATGTTCATAAAAGTTAAATATCTAAGTTTAACAAAATGTATTGGCATTGAAGTTAGAAAGTGATGGCTTAGCAAGGAGGTATTAATTGTTTCATTAAACTGATTTAGAGATAGAAGCTGGTATCTGTGATTACTTTTTGCCCACTCCTTGACATTATTTCTAGCTTTACTGTAGAACAGGATTTTTTTTAGTGAAGATGTAGTAAGTCTTAATCTGATAGGAAGACTAATTGCCTAACCTGGTTCATTCTTTCTTTAATAACCTATCTTCATGAATACCCTCTAAAACTGGCTAAACTCTAGATATGAGAATAAAACTTCTAAACACCAAGCAAATCAATGGATAATCCTTTCTGTGAATAAACCATTAAACAGAAATTCACAGAACTACATCTTTCTCTGAAAGAACACTTATAAACATTAATGCCATTTCTTTTACATATGAAGGTTTTATTTTTGTTTGTTTTGTTTTAAATAGCTTGTTCTGCTTAAATGATAAAAATAGAAACAGAGACATGGCCTTGGAGATTGCTTACCATGTGATTCAGGTTCACAAATTAATAATTATGAAAAAAAAAA
>NW_006922525.1:405161-406264 GCF_000298275.1 Orycteropus afer afer | reverse complement strand
CTGGAGTTAGGTTTGTGTATGTTGTGAGAACCAGATCTTGTTTCATTTTTCTGTAAATGTATATTCAGTTTTGCAGCACCATTTGTTAAACAGACAATCTCTTCCCCAAATAGTGGATTTCAGCCCATTTTCAAAGATCAGCTGACCATAGGTCAATGGATTTATTTCTGGGTTCTCAATTCTATTCCACTGGTCTATGTGTGTGTTGTTGTACCAACAGCAGGCAGTTTTGGCTATTGTGGCTATATAGTATGTATTGAGATCTGGCAGTGTGAGATCGACTTTGTTCTTCTTCTTTGTTCTTCTTCAACAGTGCTTAGATTATCCTGCCACTACAATAAATCTGATATCCTCGGCATTAATGAGCTGAAATGGACTGGTTTTGGCCATTTTGAATCAGACAAACATGTGATCTACTATGCCGAGATTGACAGTTTGAAGAGGAATGGTGTGACATTCATCATCACAAAGGATGTTTCAAGATATGTCCTGAAGTACTATACTGTCAGTGACAGGATAATATACATATGCCTACAAGGAAAACCAGTTAATATGACTATTATTCAAATTTATGCCCCAATCACCAAAGCCAAAGATGAGGAAATTGAAGATTTTTATCAACTTCTGCAGTCTGAAACTGACCAAACATGCAATCAGGATGTGTTAATTGTCACTGGTGACTGGAATGCAAAAGTTGGAAACACAGAAGAATCATCAGTAGTTGGAAAATTTGGCCTTGGTGACAGAAATAATGCTGGAAGTTGCATGGTTGACTTTTGCAAGACCAATGACTTTTTCATTACATACAGCTTTTTTCAACAACACAAATGGTGGCTCTACATGTGAACTTCACCAGATGGAAAACACAGGAATCAGGTTGACTACATCTGTGGCAAGAGGCAGTGGAAAAGCTCAATATCTTCAGCCAAAACCAGGCCAGGAGCTGATTGTGGAATAGACCATAAACTGCTCATATGCAAGCTCAACTTGAAGTTAAAGACAATTAAAACAAGTCCAAGAGACCAAAACATGATATTGAATATATCTCTCCTGAATTTAGACATCATCTAAAGAATAGATTTGATGCATTGAACACCAATGAC
>NW_006922525.1:368585-374583 GCF_000298275.1 Orycteropus afer afer | reverse complement strand
CTCTCGGTAGGGTAACAAGGGAACGTGTTCAGTGCAGATCAGTGAGTAAGCACAAGCCCGCCTTGTTTCAGTACCTATGCTTAAACTGCCCCCTGGCTGAAATAGATGAGATGAAGTCTGGCCATTCTTGCTTCCAAGAATCATTGCAGCTGTACATTTTCTGGGACAGGTTTGTTAGTTCTTCTGGCAGTCCATCATATTTTCAGTATTCTTCACCAACACCACAACTCAAAAGCATCTTCTACAGAAGATACAGAAGAACTACAAAAACTCTTCTACAGTCTTCCTTAATCATTGTCCAGTTTTCACATATGTGTGAGGCAATTGAATATATCATGGCTTTGTTGTTGTTGTTGTTGTTGTTAAGTGTCATTGAGTTGGCTCCGACTCATAGTGACCTTATGTACAACAGAACAAAACATTGGCTGGTCTTGTGCCAGCCTCACAATCCTTGGCATACCTGACCTCATTGTTGTAGCCACTGTGTCAACACGTACAGTTGAAGGCCTTCTTCTTCATTGACTCTCCACTTTACCAAGCATGATATTCTTCTCCAGAGAATGGTCCCTTCTAACAACATGATCAAAGTAGGTGAGACGAAGTCTGGTCATTCTCACTTCCAAGGAGCATTCTGGCTGCACTTCTTCCAGGACAGATTTGTTTGTTCTTTGAGTAGTCTATATTACTTTCAGTATTCTTCACCAACACCACAACTCAAACATATCAACTCTTCTTCGGTCTTCCTTGTTCATTTTTCAACTCTCACATGCATATGGGGTGAGTAAAAATACCATGGCTTGGGTTAGGCACACCTTAGTCTTCAAGGAGACTTTGCTCCTCAGTACTTTAAAGAGGTCTTTTGTAGCAGATTTGCCCAATGCAAAATGTCATCTGATGTTTTGACTGCTGCTTCCATCGGTACTGATTGTGGAGCAACCAGGTAATATCTTTAACAACTTCAATCTTTTCTCCATTTATTGTGATGTCATTTATTGGTCCAGTTGTAAGAATTTTTGTTTTCTTTATATTGAGATATAATCCATACTGCAGACTGAAGTCTTTAATGTTTACCAGTAAGTGCTTCAAGTTATCCTCAATTTCAGCAACCAAAGTTGTGTTATCTGCATATCTCACATTGTTAATGAGTCTTCCTCCAATCCTGATAACACGTTCCTCTTCATACAGTCCAGCTTCTCACATTATTTGTTCTGCATACAGATGAAATAAGTATGGTGAAAGGATACAACCCTATTGCACACCATTTTGGTTTTAAACCATGCAATGTCCCCTTGTTCTGTTTGAACACAGCCTTCTGGTCCATGTACACAAACAACACAGTTCCTCATAAGAACAATCAAGTGCTCTAGAATTCATATTCCTTTTAATGTTATCCATAATTTGTTATGATCCACAAAATAGAATGCTTTTGCATACTCAATGAAACACAAGTAAACATCTTCCTGGTATTCTTTGCTTTCAGCCAAGGTCCATCTGATATCAGCAATGCTATCCCTCATTCCAAATCCTTTTCAGAATTCAACTTGCATTTCTGGAAGTTCTCTGTCAATATACTGCTGTGACCATTTTTTAAATTATCTTCAGCAAGATTTTACTTGTGTAAAATTATTTTATTATTATTGTTATTAATGATGTTGTTCAGTAATTTCCACACTCTGTGGGATCACCTTTCTTTGGAATGGGCGTGAATATGGATGTCTTCCAATCAGTTGGCCAGGTAGCTGTCTTCCAAATTCCCTTAGCATAGATGAGTAAGTTCCTCCAGTGTGGCATGTTTTGTTTAAACATCTTAATGTGTATTCCATCAATCCCTGGAACCTTGTTTTTCACCAATTCCTTCAGTGAAGTTTCAACTTCTCCCTTCAATACAACTGGTTCTTGATCATATACCACCTCCTAAAATAGATGAGTACTGACTAATTATTTTTGATATAGTGACTCTGTGTATCTTTTCCATCTCCCTTTAATGTTTCCTGCATCATTCAATTCTTTGCCCACAGAATCTTTCAATATTACAACTCAAGTCTTCCATTTTTTTTTCTTCAGTTATTTCAGCTTGAGAAATGCCAAGCATGTTCTTCCCTTTTGATTTGCCCAAGTCTTTTAACATTTCATTACAATAATTGACTTTGTGTTATGGGGCTGCTTTTTGAAATCTTCAGTTCAGCTCTTTTATCTAGTCATTTTTTCCATTTCCTTTAGCTACTCTCCATTCAAGAGCATGTTTCAGAGTATCTTCTCATATCCATTTTGGTCTTTTTCTTCTTTTCTTGTCTTTTTAATTACTTTTCCCTTTCTTTATGGGTAATATTCTTGATGTCATCTCAAAATCCATCTGGTTTTTGGTCATTGGCATTTGATTAGTCAAATCTATTCTTTAGATGGTCTCTAAATTCAGAAGGGATATAATTAAAGTCATATTTTGGGTCCCATGGACTTGTTTTAATTGTCTTCAGCTTCAACTTGGACTTGCATATGACCAGTTGATGGTATCTTACACAGTCAAGTCCTGGCCTTGATTTGGCTGAAGATATTGAGCTTCTCCATCACCTCTTTTCACAGATGTAGTTGATCTGATTCCTATGCATTCCATCAGGTGTTGTCCACATGCATAGCCACCATTTATGTTGTTGTTGAAAAAAGGTATTTGTAGTGAGTAAGAAATTGGCCTTGCAGTATTCTATCGTGTGATCTCCAACATCATTTCTACCACTGAGGCCATATTTTCCAGCTACTGGTGACTTTCCTTTGTTTCTAGTTTTTGCATTCCAATCACCAGTAATAACCAACACATCTTGATTACAAATTTTCTCAACTCCAGACTTCAGAAGTTGGTAAAAAATCTTCAATTTCCTCATCTTTGGCTTTGCTGGTTGGTGTGTAATTTTTTAGTAGTATTGTATTAACTCATCTTCCTTGTAGGGGTAAGGATATTATCCTATCACTGACAGCATTGTACTTCAGGATAGATCTTGAAACATTATTTTTAATGACGAATGGGTAACCATTCCTCTTCAATATTTCCCATTACTCTTCAATTTGTCATTCCCAGCATGTGCTTGTCTGATTCAAATGTGCAATACCAGTCCATTTCAGCTCAGAAATGCCAGGGCATTGATATTTATGCATTTCATTTCATTTTTGACAACTTCCATTTTTCTTAGATTCATACTTCATATGTTGCATGTTCTGATTTTTAATGAATTTTTGAAGCTGTTCTTCCTATTTTGAGTCATGTCCTATGAACAAATGGAGGTACCAAAGCTTAACTAAATCGACATCATTAAGGTCAACTCTACTCCAAGGAGGCAGCTCTTCCCCCGTTATATTCTGAATGCCTTCCAACCTAAGGGTTTCATTTCCTAACACTCTATGAAACAATGTTTCATCGGTATTCATAAGTTTTACAGTAATGTATCAGACAGCCTTTCACTACCGTTTTAAAGTTTTCACTGGCCATTTTTCTCAGAAGTGGATCGTCCCATCCTTCTTCCACTCTATCTTAGGCTGAAAGCTCTGCTGAAACCTGTACACCATAAGTCACCCAGGATGCATTTGAAATATAGGTGCATTAACACCCATCCTCAAAGAAACATGAAAGCCACCACAGTACAATAAACTGACAGACAAGTCAATAATAGTCCTATAAAATATAACATACCTTTATGCACAAAAATGAAATATATAGATACATACACATATATATATATTACATGAACCATACTAATTGTGATTCAGAACACTTGTACAGTACAACAAAGAACATGTGAAACAGCTATCACATTCATCCTTCAGATATGTTAAGAGCAGACCTTTCAACTTCTCAATTTGTCTTATAATGTCCAGTATTTAAGATTATATGTGTATATACCCCAAATCTCCCTTCATAGATACCCAAGAACAATTAAAGGCACATCCCATAAATGTGCTCATACAGATTTTCCAGAAAGTTTCAAGGGAAGTGCATTATAATACAAGTGTTTTTTTTTTTTTTTTAACTTCATTGTTTAATAAATATATCTAGACTATATTTCCTATTTTTCATAAAATAGTAATTTTGTAGATATATATATATAGCAAATAACATTTCAGTGTGTTTTAATACTACAAAAAAGTGCAAAATAAAAATCAAAACACAAATAACTTAACAATCATGTAAACTATACAACTGTAGTGACTTGTTTTCAGAAACCATTTCTTCTAATATACACTTACCTTAGTTACTTGTAAACCTATGTCTTACCTGGAAGTGTTTGTGTCATGACTGTGAAACTAATCCATGATCCAATCTGTCATATTGAAACAAAAATGAACACAAAGCTATGGTTAAACTTGTAATGTGTTCACCTGTGACATTAAATAGATAATTTAAAAGTAAAAGAATAGTCAAACTCTATAGGTAGAAATAAATTTCCACAGATAATAAATTTATAAATATGAAAAGTCACATACAATTTAAGAAAATGATATCAGATGCATAAGAAAATAGGATGATTATTCCCAAAGATAAATTATAAATTTAAAGTCCTGAAAACTCTCATGACATTTTATATGAATATTATAAAATGTATCTTAAACATTAATTAAATTTAAGACAAAATATAGCTTTTTCTTGCAGGAAATACTGTAGTTTAAATGTTCTAATTTTCTATGCCTAAAGCACAAATTGAAATCTATACAATAATCTAAATGATTGATTATAATTATACCTACATTTAAAACATAGGAGCTCTGGTGGCATAGTGCCCAAGGCATTTGACTGCTAACCAGAAGTCTGGTGATTCGAACCCACCAGCTACTCCTCAGAAGGAAGGTTGGCCAATCTACTTCAGTTGTGATACCACCTCAGAAACACAAGGAGGGGTCCTTATGAGTCGGATCCAACTCCACGGCAGTGTATTTCATTTTAAAACATATGTATGTATTCTTTATCATGTATATTTATCTATAATAGTTGTAAACACATAGAAAAGCTTGTATTAATATATCATTGAATAATATTCAATTATTTACAAATATAAATAGCCTACCTCATATGTGTAGTTAGGACATGAAACCAGAATAAACAACCATGTGAATGGGTTATAAGTTGGACTTGGAAAACTGGCATTATTTCCTTATAAGAAGGAAAGAAAAATGGCAAAGATGTTACATATTGCAAATTTGATCATATACTTATTATATAATACTAAATTCTGTAGTACAACTATATAGCACATGAAATGTCATCCTGTATTTATAGCAACCTATTTCACAAATTACTCAGAGGAGACCTAATTTCAAATGTCATGACCTTTTGACTTTAATACAGTATCCGTCATTTTTCTGACCATGTCTGCAGCTAAAATGCTGTAAAATTATGAAATAAACAAGATAGGCATTTCTTCAAGTATTTAGTTAAAATGATATGTTAAAATATTTGTATATTTAAAGCAGATTACATGCTAAGATTATAAAATTTATTTTTACATTCATGTATGACTTCATATGTTCCTTTAGTATCAAGAGGATATATTTTTTTTGAAACTATTGAAAACAAAAACCTCCCTTTGCATTAAATTAATGAAAATCCAAAGGGAATTTTCTAAGAATGTCATTTACATCAGAAAAGTGTGAAAATATCTCATAAGAGGATTACACAGTTTCAATTCAGTTTATTTTCAGAAATACCACATAAATTAATTCTACTCCACAATCAGAATTGTTATTTACTGATCTCATTAGACTTAGCATGTTGCCATCTGATTTTTTTTAGTTGTTTTTCCCTTTTCAATTTTTTCAAGAAACATTTTAGATAACAAATTTGTAATGATTTCAAGTTGAACTTTGAGCTGTGACATTTGTAAAAGTAACTGTGATTTATGAAATTACTGTTTTAGTCTCCATAAAAAGATTTAATCAGATATCAAATCAAGTAATCTCTTTTAGTTTTAACTCTAAAGTCATAACAAAATGTCACTATGTTGTTTGTAAAATTGCA
>NW_006922525.1:367965-368485 GCF_000298275.1 Orycteropus afer afer | reverse complement strand
GAATATATATTCTTATATATATTTTACATATATATATATGTAAAATCACTACATATTATTAATTTTCTTAGTAACATTTAGCTAATTGACATTTACCTTAAAACCTTTGTGTGGTATACATATATTCATCAAAAGAAAGGTAATTTAAAAACCTATCTATTATAATTTAATTTCCAAATTCAAAAATACGTGCAAAACCATCTGGATTAAGACCACTTGGTTTATCAGTCTTTGGACAGTGGTGGTGGTGAAATGATAAGGGTCCAAAATCCACTTTTCTTCCATATGTAGTTTCTAGTAAAATAACTAATATGTCTTATGACACAGATATATATGTATATAGAAAATATTGTTTCAGGATATAGAGTTGTTAATTTTAATAATATGTAATTTGTGAGGTTATTATTTTTACATACTACATTCCCTACATTACATTTTGTCAACCTTAAGTTATTATAACAGAGCTTCCTTGAAATGAAAGTCTGAATTTTATTTTATTTTTTTAATTACCTGTGCAATG
>NW_006922525.1:364583-367370 GCF_000298275.1 Orycteropus afer afer | reverse complement strand
AGGTGGCTCCACCTCAAGCAGTGAGAATGCTCTAGCCAAGCTGATTCTCTAGAAAGGACACGCAACATCTCAGCATCAGATCTCCATAGCTTTGAACTGTGTATTATTATTTAGGTTTTATGTATTATTTGGTAGGTTATATGTTTTGAATCTGGGAACACTGAAAAAGTTTTCCCATAAAAGTTAATGATAATTGATTCTTTGCTTTATGGCATTTCAGCATAGGAAAGCTTTCATAAGTACGGACTACTTTTAGATAGTGAGGGAAACCTGTATATGGCTTACTCCAAGCTTCAGAGAGTGCTGATTGCATAGGGCGTTCAGCATAGCTGCCTATGGGAATTACCTGACTATGAGTAGAGCAACCTTATCCATAGGCACATCTCTTCTCTCATTTAGTCTTACTCTAATATTTGATCAATGTGGTAAATTGATGACTCAACTCAAAACAATATTTGTTTGTCAACTTGGTTTTAGAACAATTCATAGGTTCACCTGCAACTCTGATTAAGATTGCATTATTGCTCAATTTGCTACATAAGTGTGATTTATTTATTTCCATCTTCAAAATTTCCCCCTAAAAAAACCCAAGAATGTCAATCTCTATCTCATCACCTACATGCCAAAAAAAAAAAAACTTACTGTAGTTACTGCCATGAGTAGACCAAGAAAATCAATGTCAGGAGGAGATTTTTGAGTTGGATGATCTATTGAACAGCCTGGAAGTAGTGCCCCTGATGGTAGGTGCAGCAGACATAGCATGGGTACAAGGTAACTTTGTTTTTGTTGTTAGATGCCTAGGGAAGTGTAAAAGCATTTACCAGTGGGATGTTGATATGTTATACCAGTGGAAGGTAATGCATTAGATGGTCCAATGAGACAGGGGAACTGGGTGGCTATTGTAATTAATATTCTTGAAAAAAATAACTTAAAACTGAGATGGTCATTTGGGGGGGGTGGTGAAGAAGGCTAACAGGTCTCCTTGGTAGCATATAAAGAGGCTTGAATATCCTGCAAACATTAACCACTTGGCTGCTAACCAAAAAGTTGGTGATTAAAACTCAACCAGCTGCTCCATTGGAGGCAGACCTGTGTACAAGCTTACATAGCATTATAGCTTAGAAAACTCTGTCATGTGCAATCACTATGGTTTGGCATCAACTTGACATCACCCAATAACTGAAATGAGAACACAGCGAAAGCAAAGGAAAGGGCTTAGGACTTAATTGAAAAGCAGTCAAGCTCCAAGGAACGTTAAGCTATCATTAAATGCAGCTCAGCTAAGAGAAGGTCAATGCCAATATAATTTTGACTCCCCAGAATTTCATGAGCTCTCTCAGCCTTCTAAAGTGATCTGGTCCTCTCTTTTAAAAGCTAGCACAACTCTTGCTTAAGGACAATACAGAGACCACTAGGCGACAAGAGGGAGTTCTGATGGTATAATACCTAAGGCATTTGACTGCTAACCAGAAGCCTGGTAGTTAAAACCTACCATCCACTCCTCAGAGTGAAGGTTGGACAATCTAATTCCGTAGTAATACTGTCTTGGAAACCCAAGGAGGGGTCGCTATGAGTCGGGTCAGACTCGAAGGCACAAAACAACAGGAACAGGCTACAAGAAAATCTTTTCTAAGAAAGTCCTTATCTCCCCTTCTAGCCACTAAAGTGAAAAGTAAAATTTCATCTCAGTTCAGATGTAACCAAGGCTGTGCTGGACCTGAGAAGGAAACAAACACACTGTACTCCAAAGGGGTAGTAGGACAGAGCCAGCATAAACCATAAAATGAAAGGAGAATAAGCATATGGTCATATTGTAAGGGTGTTGAAAAGCGGGATAGAATACAAAATTGGGTAAGGCTTTATGTTATAGTTAACTTCATGTATGAACCTGGCTAGGCTATAATAGCAAGAGTTCTGGTAGTGTAGTGACTAAGGCACTTCTGCTAACCAGAAGGCTGGAGGTTCAAACCCACCAGCCACTCCTCGGAAGGAAGACTGGGCAATATATTTCCGTAGTGATACCACTTTGGAAGCCCAAGGAGGGGTTGCTATGAGTCGGGTCCAATTTGATGGCACATAACAACAACAACAGGTTATAATACCAGTGCCCAGTTAATCAATCAAATATCAATCTAGGTACTTCTATGAAGGCATTTTTGTAGAAGTGATCAAAATCTGCAATCACTTCATTTTAAAATAAAGGAGATTAACCTCAATATTATGGCAGAATTTCAAGCAATCTGTTGAATGATCTAAATTGCGAAATTTGTTTCCCTGAGGAAGAAGGGATGCTGCCTCAAAATTCCAACATCAACACCTGGCTTACAAAGTTTGGATTTTCTATTCCTTACAATTGCATAAGCCAGTTCCCTGAAATAAATACCTGTGTGTGTGTATGTGTGTGTTAGAAAGAGGATATATATACACACATACACACACACATTATTTTTTTCCTTTTTCTCTGGAGAACCCCAGCTAATACAGTTGGTTATTTGTTTTATGTTGTTAGAGCACTCTCAGTGGCTATAGGATTAAAAATCTGTCAAAAATGGTACAAACATAACTACTAGCATGCACCTAGAAGCACGTGAAAAAAAATGGCCTATAATAAATGAGGAAGTAATGCAAGAATCCCTGTGTCAGACAGGGAAAGCAGATGTTAAATGTCTCAGAGAAGCAGTCATGCTAGAGTAGATTGTCTACATATGTCCCACTGGAGTACTAGTTCTATGAGAAGCCTATGTTGTTGTTGTTGTTAGGTGCCATCGAATCGTTTCTGACTCATAG
>NW_006922525.1:362823-364118 GCF_000298275.1 Orycteropus afer afer | reverse complement strand
TGCTCCTCAGCACTTGAAACAGTTCCTTCGCAGTTGACTTTCCCAATGCTACACGTTGTCTAATGACCTGACTGCTGCTTCCATTGAGAAGCCTATATGGGATATCTATTTCTCCAACAGAATAACAAGTGTACTTGTAAAAACGGCATCACTCTCACTAAGTCCAGTGTTGGGTCTCTTCAGCACTTCCAGGCTGATTGTAAGTAGGGTCATCCCAGTACTAGACTGACAAGTATTACTTGAAATTAAAGGACCCTGAAAAAATAGAAGTTAGCACTTAATTACCATAAGTTTAGCAAGTGGTAAGTTGGAAGGAGGCTCAATCCACAGAAAGTGATTGGCAGGTTAAGGGAATATTTTCCCCTAGAGGCTAGATAAATAAACACCTCATAAAACTATTGCTGAATTTAGACAAAGAAAAGATATTATGGATGAATAGTCAGGATACTGAGACCAGCTGACTCAATATAAAGTTTAGCTTCCCTGACACAATTTTTGCAACTGAGTGTGTTTTAAGACTAAAGTCACTGACTGATGAATAATCAGGGGCTGCTAGAGGAAAGACCACAACAAAGCAAGTGTTCTAGATGATTCCCATAATCCCTTTTAAAAGAACATATCATTTCCCCAGGGAAATCTATATTTTAAAAAAGTAAAATAAACATCCTTACATTTGACACACTGTTATGTACAGATTTGAACTCCCAAGATAACTGGACACTAAAAGCATTATCATGACCACAAAATTTCTATGACAGTATACCAAACTCAAACTCACTGCTGTGGAGTCAGATCCAACTCATAGTGACCCTCCTTGGGTTTCTGAGGCAGTATCACTATAGAAGTAGATTGTCCAATCTTCCTTCTGAGGAGTGGCTGGTGGGTTTGAACCACCAGCCTTCTGGTTAGAAGTCAAATGCCTTAGGCACTGCATCACCAGAGCTCCCATGACAGTATACAGGCATCAGATAATGAATGGAACACTTGTTTAGGTCTGACTGGCAGTTGGTCCAATAGATCAAAGGTGGATATTTCTCTAGTCCACAAGTGAATAATTGGAATATGAGTACTTTGTAGTTTTCACAACCTCCACGTTGATTCCTTGGCCCTTGGAGAGTTATTGTAATGAAGTAAGGCCAACTGGAAGTCTCTGAAATTTCCGTGGAGTGGCTGGCAAGTTTGAACCAGCAACATTTTGGTTACCAGTCAAATGCCTTAGAGCTCCTTTAGATAATAAAATACCCTCAATTACTAAGGCAATTCCAAAGAATATATCAGAAAGCAAAGACCAAGGC
>NW_006922525.1:316360-336456 GCF_000298275.1 Orycteropus afer afer | reverse complement strand
ACTCAATGGCAGTAAATCTGAGTCAGTGCAGTAGAAAAAATAAGAGGTTGACTTTCAATCATTCCAAGAGAGAGCATATGATAAAGAATCAATGGTATTGAAGGAAAAAGTCCAAGCTGCAACGAAGAACATGGCAAAAAAAAAAGGGTCTAGGAATTGACAAAATATCCATGAATAGGTTTCAACAAATGGATGGAACCCTGGAAGCACTAACTTGTTTATGCCAAGAAATGTGGGAGACAGCTACCTAGACAACCAACTGGAGGAGAACCTTATCTATGACTATTCCAAGGAAATGTGATCCAACAGAATGGAGAAATTATCAAATAATATAATTAATATAACACTCAAGTAAAATTTTGCTGAAGATAATCAAAATATGGTTGCAAGAGGACATTGGCAGGGATCTAACAGAAATTCAAGACAAATTCAGAAAAGGCCATGGAACAAGAGTTATCATTACTGTTGTCAAAGGGATCTTGGCTGAAAGCAGAGGATACCAGAAAGATGTTTACTTGTGTTTTATTGGCTATGCAAAGGTTTTGGAGTATGTGAATCATAGCAAACTACGAATAAAATTGTGAAGAACAGGAATTCTGCAATACTTAATTGTGCTTATGAGGAAGCTGTGTTTATACCAGGAGACGGTCATTCAAACAGAAAAAAAGGGATACTGCATGATTGAAAATCAGGAAAGATTTTGTCAGGTAGTATCCTTTCACTATATTTATTAAATCTGGATACTGAGCAAATAATCAGTGCAGCAGGACTATCTGAAGACTGTGACATCACATTGACAGGAAGACTCTTTTGCCATCTAAGATATGCAGATGACACAATCTTGCTTGCTGAAAGTGAAGAAGACCTGAATCATTTACTGATAAAGATCAAAGACTACCGCCTTCAGAATGGATTACATCTCAACATAAAGAAAACAAAAATATTCACAAATGCCCCAATAAGAAATATCATGATAAATGGAAAAAAGATTCAAGTTGTCAGGGATTTCATTTTACTTGGATCCACAATCAATGCCATGCAAGCAGAAGTTGAGAAATCAAATGATGTATTGCTTTAGGTAAATCTGTTGTTAGAGAACAAAGATATCACTTTGAAGACTAAGGTGTGTTTGACTTAAACCATGGTAATTTTAATAGTTTCATATGCATGTGAAAGCTGGACAATGAATAAGGAAGACTGCAGAAATTTTGCAGAATTGATACATTTGAATTGTGATTTGCTGAAGAATATTGAAAATACCTTGGATTGATAGAAGAATGAACAAATTTGTCTTGGGAGAAATACAGACAGAATGTTCCTTTGAAGCAAGAATGGAGACTTTGTCTCTTACTTTGTTCACATTATCAGTAAGGACCACCCTTTGAGAAAAAGACAATGGTTGGTAAAGTTGAGGGCTGTTAAGGAAAGGGAAGACATTCAACAGGATGGACTGACACATTAACTGTAACAATAGGCTAAAATACAGCAACAATTGTGAGGATGAGGTAACACCAGGGAGTGTTTCACTCTGTTACATGTAGGGTCACTATGTGTCAAAATTGACTGGAAAACAATTAACAACAACAACAGTCTACAACAACAAATATAATAATATGTATTATTTTTATAACAATCGTAACATTACTATAATTTTTATTCTATTTTTTTTACTTTAATCATTATTTCAAGCATAAGGAAAATCCTAACTAAACGTGTAATTGCAGAAGTGTTCATCTTTGAAGTTTATCAACTGATCGGATCTACAGAGGCTTGTAATTTGAGGACACAGGATGTACTCACATAGACCGAAATCCTATTACATAACTCTCTCTCTCTCTCTCTCTCACTGACATTGAGTGAGATCTGACTCATAGCGACCTATCCTTGGGTTTCCAAGGCGATATCACTACGGAAGTAGATTGCCCAATCTTTCTTCCAGGGAGTGTCTGATGGGTTTGAACTGCCAGCCTTTGGGTTAGCAGTCAAATGCCTTAGGCACTATGCTACCAGAGCTCCTTAAATTAAAAAACTGTCTCAGTTATCCAGTGTGCTATAACAGAAACACCACAAGTTGATAGCTTTATCAAACATAAATTTACTCTCTAACAATTTAGAACTCTAGAAATCTGAATCTAGGGTGCCAGCTCTACAGGAAGGCTTTCTTTATCAACATTGGAAAAAGGTCTTTATCCCATTTCAACATCTGTGGACCTGGTTTTTCTTGGAGATTCCCACATGTTTTGGTACCAAACTTCTTGTGGGTCTAGGAAATTCTCAAGGCAGGGAATCCACATCCAAAGGCCATGCTTTGCTCCCAGATCTCCTTTCTTGGTGCCACTGAGGTCCCTCTATCTCTGGTCCCTGGTTTATTTTCTTTTATAACTCAAAAGATATTGAGTCAAGTACAATTTAATCCTATAGACTGTATCTTGCCTCATTAACATAATGACCTCTAATACTGCCTCATTCATTTCATAGAAGTTAGGATTTACAATATATGGGGTAATTACATCAGATATTCACATAATAGTGAGAATCATTGTGTAACCAAGTTGACACATATTTTAGGAGGATACAATTCAATCCTTAATAATAATATAAGATAATAATATACAGTCTCTTCATTCATCAGTAATTTATGATGATGATTTATCCTATGATTGTGATAGTTGGACCTGTCTGTCAACTTGGCTGGACCACAATTCTGTGTGGTGTAAACAGTTGCAATGTGGGTTATTCCCATGATGAGATTGGATGTACATGTTTTGAGCAGCTAGTCTGTTGGAACGGAGTTTTCCTAGGGGTGTGGCCTGCTTTCAATATTTTTTATGGACATCCTGGGAAAAAGAGACACTCTTCTGTGGTTTGGGATCCTGATGTGCTGCCTACAACTGATTGTGAGCGAACAATCCACCATTCGGCCTGGAGACCTTGGATTCGTCATTCGTTAGCATCAATGACCATTATACTGCCTGCCAAACTTGAACACATCAGCCCCTATGTGAGTTGGGAAAATCCTCCAGCTTGCAGTTTGATCCAAGAACTTTGAACTTTCCAGATTCTAAAGTGTGAGCCATTTTCCTAAGGTAAATTTCTCTTTCTCTTTCTCTCTCTCTATATATAAGCTTTACTGGTTTTGTTTCACTAGAGAATCCAGCCTAATACATCATGACAAGGGAATTATATGGCTTTGTTTCAACTTCCAGTTTCTACAATTTCATTGTGAATGTTGTCCATGTATATCTTTACCTTTTAAATAAACATAAGGATAATATATATTGTGTTACAGAAGAATTTTAATATATTAGTCATGGATTGGTCTGAAAGTATGTTTAACCCATAAGTTTTACTTTTAAAGATGAATAACTATAGGATTATTAAAGTATGAAGTTTAGATATTGCATTTGCATCATTGCATGATGACTAAGATAAAATTTAACCATGTTTTGTGAATATACATGAAATATTTATTGTATGAACATTATAATGAGATGATATATTTTAAATAAATACTAATGCTTTGAATAATAACTTATATACTGTTATCAAAAATTCATATCTAAAATAATTGATATTGCTGTTACCGTTAGATGTCATCCAGTTGGTCCTGACTCACAACAATGCTATATACAACAAAACAGAAACTGCCTGATCCTGAATGGTTATCACAATTGTTGTGTGTTTGAGCTCATTTTTTCAGCCAGTCTATCAATTCCTCTCATTGCAGGTCTTCCCTTTTTTTGCTGACCCTCTATATTGCCAGTGTCCTTCTTCAGGCACTCGTCCCTCCTGATAACATGTCCAAAAGGAGCATTCTTTCTGTACTTCTTCCAAGACAGACATGTTCATTCTTCTGTCAGTCCATGGTACATTCAGTATTCTTCATCAACACTGTAATTCAAAGATATCAATTCTTCACTTTTCCTTAACAATTATCCAGCTTTCACAAACATATAGGGCAATTGAAAATATCATGTCATGGGTGTTACACCTCAGTCTTTAAAGTGTCATCATTGGTTTTTAACATTTTATAGAAGTCTTTTGCAGCAGACTTGCCCATTGTAATATATCATTTGATATCTGGATTGTTGCATCCATGGGAATTGATGGTGGATCCAATTAAAATGAAATTCTTGACATTTCTATATTTTCTCCTATGTCATTATGTTGCATATTTGTCCAGTTTTGAGGATTATTGCTTTCTTTATTTTGAGGTGTTATTCATACCTAAGGCTGTGGCCTTTGATTTAATCAATAAGTGCTTCAAGTGCTCTTCACTTTCAGTAAGCACGTTGGTGTCATCTTTGCATCTCAAGTTGTTAATGAAACTTCTTCCAAACCTGAAGCTGCATTCTTTTTCATATAGTTCAAGTTCTCAAATTATTTCCTCATCACATAAATTGAATAAATGCAATGAAAAGATGCAAGCTGACACATATTTTTCCTGATTATTAAACTGTGAACTATCCCTTTGTTCTTTTCAAATGACTGCCTTTTGGTCTATTTACAAGTTCTGCAATGAGCACAATTATATATTCTGGAATTGTTATTCTTTGCAGTGTTATCTGTGCTTTGTTATGATCCACACAGTCAAAAACTTTTGCACAATCTATAAAACAAAGGTAAACATCTGTCTGGTTTTCTGTTTCCAACTAAGATGCATCTGATATAAGCAATGATTTTCCTCATTCCATGTATTTTTCTGAATCCTGCTTGAATTTGTCAGTTTACTGTCAATGCATTGCTGCAACTATTTTTCATTTATCTTCAGCAATATTTTATTTACATAAAATTAATGGCATTGTTCTATTTTTCCTCTTTCTGTGGGATTACTTTTCTTTGGAATTATTAGAAAAATGGGTCTCTCCCAGTAAGTTGGCCAGGTAGCTGTGTTTCAAATTTTTTGACATATCTGATTGAGTGATTCCAGCATTGCATCTGTTGAAACATCTCAGTTGGTGTTCTGTGAATTCTTGAAGCCATGTTTCTCACCAGTGCCTCCAGTGCCTCCAGTGCAACTTGACGTCTTCCTTCTTAGGTTCTTGTTCATACGCTATTTCCTGAAATGGCTGAATATTCACCAAAAGTTTTTGGTAATGGGACGAATCTGTGTAATATTCTCATCTTCTTCTGCTGCATCCCGTGTCATTTAATAGGTTACTTCTGGAATCCTTTCATATCACAATTTGAGTCTTCAATATTCTCTTCAGTTCCTTCAACTTGAGAAATGTAGAGTGTATTTTTCTCTTTGATTTTCTAACTCTTTGCACATTTCATTATAAAATTTATTTTGTCTTATCGTGTCTTATCATGTCTTATCTGTTTTCTTCTTTAACTTCATAATTTCTTCCATTTATTTCAGCTACTCTCAGATAAAAAGAAAGTTTCAGAGACTCTTCTGATGTCCACTTTAGTCTTTTCTTCCTTTTTTATTCCTTGCCTGTCTTTTTAATGACTTTTTTTTCTTTATGTATATTGTCCTTGATGGCATCCCAAAACGTATGTTGTCTTTGATCATTATTTTTCAGTGTGCCAAATCTATTTATGCGATGATAATCTCTAATATAGAATATACTCAAGGTCATATTTTGGATCTTGTAGACTTGTTTTAACTTTCCTCTGTTTCAACTTGAAGTTTTGTAAGAACAACTGATAATCTGTTGCACAGTTGGTACCTCAATTTGTTCTGACTCATGATATTAGTTCTCCAGCTTCTTTTTCCATAAAAGTAGTTGATTTGATTTGGAAATTGATTTAATATTTTAATCTTCATTTCCTTTTTTTTTTCTTTCTCATTACCACAACTTCCAGGATATCTAAATAATTTTTTAATCCAAAGAACATTCATGAAGTACTTGTAATACAAGCATGTGTACAACAATAATCTAAAGTACCATACACAGTAATGTATTACAGAATACTAAAATATTCTATAAAAACCATAACATTAAATTAAAAAAAAAAACTAAAATAAGGATTACTTAAAATACTAACTCTGTGAAAAATTATAAAAATGAATTTGTGCATGTGTGTTTTAAATTTCAGCAATTCTTTTGCTAAATTTGTTGTTGGTTTTGGTTACAATTATAATTATTATGGTCATAGTTTTTGTTGTAAAATCAACAGAGATTATTATAACTTGTTGTTGTTGCTGTTGTTAGGCACCCTAGAGTCACCTCCAAATCATAGCCACCTTATGCTCAGCAGAACGAAACAGGGCCCCATCCCACGCCAACTCTCCGATCCCTGCTATACTTGACCCATCTCCGCAGCCACTGTCTCAATCCATCTCATTGAAGGCCTCCACCTCTTTTGTCAACCTTGCACCTTACCAAGCATGACATCCTTTCCAGGGAATGGTCCCTTCTGACCACATGACCAAAGTAGGTGAGATGAAGTCTGGTCATTCTCGCTTCCAAGGAGCATTCCGGCTGCACTTCCTCCAGGACAGATTTGTTAGTTCTTTTAGCAGTCCGTGGCAGTCTCAGCATTTTTCGCCAGCACCACATCTCAAAAGTATTAATTCTTCTTTGGTCTTCTTTATTCATTGTCCAGCTCTCACATGCATATGAGGCAATTGAAAATATTATGGCTTCTGTCAGGCACACCTTAATCCTCAAGGAGACATCTTTGCTCCTCAGCACTTGAAAGAGGTCCTTTGTAGCTGACTTGACCAGTGCTAAAAGTCATCTGATGTCCTGACTTCTGCTTCCATTTGTGTCAATTGTAGAACCAAGCAATTTGAAGTCTTTGACAACTTCAATCTTTTCTCCATTTATCATGATGCTGCTTATAAGAACAGTTGCGATTTTTTTTCTTTATGTTGAGATGTAATCCATACTGCAGACTATTCTTAGTCTTCATTAGTAAGTGCCTCAAGTCATTCTCACTTTCAGCCACCAAAGTTCTTTCATCAGCATATCACAGGTTATTAATGATTCTTCCTCCAATCCTGATGGCACATTCTTCTTCATATGGTCCAGCTTCTCAGATTATTTGCTCAGCATACAGATTGAATAAGTATTGTGAAAGGATACAACCCTGACACACTCCCTTCTTCATTTTAAATCATGCAACATCCCCTTATTTTGTTATAACAAATTAAGATTAAATTAACATTTAGTGACTAATTTTATATCCTTATTTTTAAAAATAAGTTTTTTAAAAAGTAATTCAAAGGCAATGAGTTCTTCCAAATTTAGCTATAAATGTTGATTCCTGTGCATGCTATTATTTACATCAGATGCTTCAGAGGATCCAAGAAGATACAAAATGGCAATTAATGAAAACACAGAAGAGTCCAGGTCTTTGTTTTAATACTTCAGTATTAATTATTTGCAAAATCTTTTAGTGGTGTCTATGTATAGTTGGTAAAGGAGTAGGGAAAAATAAAAATGACATGACCAAACTGAGTAGACTACTGATAATAAAAATGTGTAGCTATGACACACTTTTCTTATTCATATTACTAGTATATATCAAATATTCACAAGCTGTAGTCTGGTCTTTCTATGTTCTCAACAGGAGGGCTCCACTCTCCTCTGTCTTTATTAAAAGCTGTAATATATTATTTCCAGCATCATCTTCCTGTCCTAAAATTATCTGTTTTATGGCTTGAGGTTCTTCCAGCTAAATGCTATAGGAAAAGATGTGAATATTGATCAGAGTGTAATTTATTAAATCTTCAAGGATATTTGCATTCTAAAAATAAAAAAAATAAAAAATAAAAAAACCCTAAAAGAATAAGTAACAAATGGTGAGAGTGAAGACATAGAGGCAAAATTAGAGAAAACAGTTCTTTTTAACATTTTTTTTTTTTACTTTTTATTGTGATTTGAGTGAAAGTGTACAGAGCAAATTCATTTTCATAGAGTAGTTCACATGCATTTTGTCTCCTGGCATTAACTGCATTTTCCCACAATGCAACAGCTCTCCTTCCACTTCCTCCCCATATTTATCTCTTCTCTGTGTCCTTCCCTCCCATGAACTCCTGCCCCTGAGCTCTATCCCTGAGCATACAGAGCCTTCATATTCTCCCATGCCATGGTTGAACTCTCCAAGGAGTTTATCTACTTAATGTAAATGTTCACCTCATTTACATGTTACATGCCATCGAGTCGGCCTCGACTCATAGTGACCCCTCCTTGGGTTTCCGAGGCAGTATCACTAAGGAAGTAGAATTGCCCAACCTTCCTTCCAAGGAGTGGCTGGTGGGTTTGAATCGCCAGCCTTCTGCTTAGCAGTCAAGTGCCTTAGGCACTATGCTACCAGAGCTCCTACACCTGTCTTTTGTTGGGCTGGAAACCACAGGAGAGTGGGTTCAATTCCACATTTGAAGGACAGCTAGGGGCCATAGCCTCAGGGGTTCCATCAGGTTCTATCAGAGCAGTAAACCAGGTGGGTTTTTGTTTTATGATTTTGAATGTTGTTCCACATTGTTCTCCCAATGTATCCAGGATCTCCTAACATAGATTCCCCTCTGAGTGGTTGAGAGTGGTAGCCAGGCACCATCTATTTTTTCTGGTTTTATAGTCTCATAGACTGAGGATCACATGGTATGACATTCCCTTGGACTAATTATTTCCATGTGTCTTTGGTTTTCTTCATTCTTCTTTGTTCTGGACAAGGAAAGACCCATCATTGGATCTAGATGGCTGCTTGCAAGCTTTTAAGATCCCAGTCACTGCTCACCAAAGTAGGATGTGGAACAATTTTTTTGTGTAGTATGTTACGCCAGTTGAGCTTGATGTCCCCTGTGACCATGGTCTCGAGACCACAGGTCCCACTACTTGCTCGTTCCAGATAGCTGGCTGTGGCCAAGAAGTGACTACAAACTTGCGTCTTGTCAGCTCTACTGTTGTTGTTTTTATGTGCCATCAAGTCAGACCTGGCTCATAGTGACCCCTCCTTGGGTTTCTGAGGCAGTATCACTACGGAAGTAGGTTGCCTCATCTTCCTTCTGAGGAGTGGCTGGTGGGTTTGAACACCCAGCCTTCTGGTTAGCAGTCAAGTGCCTTAGCCACCATGCCACCAGAACTCCCTATATACATGGAAATTCTTACAGAACATAGAAATACACTTGTAGAAACATTGTCTGCCAGCCCTACACATGGTCATGGGCACACTTCCCCTGCATAGACATACCTAATCATTCAGCCTGTCCACCCATCTACCCACTGGGATCAATGTTTGCCTGCACTGACAACTCATTACTGTATGTGCAAAAGGCATCATCTTTGTTGGCTGAACTTCCCATGCACCTCTCTATGTCTTCCTTTTCCTCAATGCCACTGTGTTGATCACTCACATTTGGTACATTGCCCTTCCCTTCACCCAAATCAATACTTGTCCCTACCTATCTAAGAGTGTCCTCTCCCCTCCCCTCACACCCTTGGTAACTAAAAGAAAAATTTTCATTCCATATATAAACCTTTCCTTGACTTCATTGCAATAATGGACAAATACGGTATCTGTCCTACTGTGGTTGACTTATTTCACTCAGCATAATGTCCTCCAAGTTAACCTATGTTATGCATTGTTTTGCAGATTCTACATTATTTTTTAGGGTTGCATAGTATTCCATCGTGTGTATGTACCATAGTTCAGTTATTGGTTCTTCTGTTGATGGGCACCTAGGTTTTTTCCATTTTATTGCTATTATAAATAGTGCTGCAATGAACATGGGTGTGCATATATCTGTTCTTGTCCTGGCTCTCACTTCTTTAGGATCTATACCTAGTAATGAAATGTCTGGGGCAAATGACATTTCTAATTTCAACTTTTTAAAGAATCCCCATACTGCTTTCTACAATGAAGGTATCATTTGACAGTCCCACCAGCAGTGCGTGAGAGAGTCTCTATCTCTCCATATCCTTGCCAGCATTTGCTATTTTCTGTCTTGTTGAATATTGCTACTAGTCCTAGGCCAAGGTGATATCTCGTTGTTTTGATTTCCATCTCTCTAATGGCTAATGATTGTGAATATTTCTTCATGTGTTTGCTGGCCATCTGAATATCCTCTTTGGTGAAGTGTCTATTCATGTCTCCTTTCCATTTTTTAGTGGGATTGTTTGTGTTTTTGTTGTTGAGGTGTTGGGGTATACTATAAATTTTAGAGATAAGTCCCTTGTCAGATATGTTGTTGACAAATATATATATTTTTTTTTTCCCAATCTGTAAGTTCTCTTTTTACTCTTTGGGAGAAGTCATTGGAAGTACATAATAATTCAGTTTTTAGAAGGTTCTGTTCATCTAGATTATTTTCTGCTGTTTGTGCATTGTAAGTTATGATAGATGTCTACTTAAGCCACATATTAGGGTCCCAAAATTTGCATCTAGTTTTTCCTTGAGGAACTTTATAGTTTTAAGGTTCACATTTAAGTCTTTGGTCCCTCTGGAGTTCATTTTTGTGTATGGTATGTGTTACAGATCTTGTTTAATTTTTCTACAAATGGATTTCCAGTTTTGCCAGCACCATTTCTTAAACAGATAGTCTCTTCCTCATTTAATGGTTTTCAGCCCTTTGACAAATATCAGCTGACTATAGTAGATGGATCAATGTCTAAGTTCTTAATTCTATTCCCTTGTTCTTTGTGTCTGTTGTTGTACTAATGCAAGGCAATTTTGACTACTGTGGTTGTATAGCTGGTTTTGAGATCCAAGAGTGTGACACAACCTACTTTATTCTTCTTCAATAGTGCTCTGCTTATCCAAGGTCTCTTTCCTTTCCATATAATGTGAGTGATTGGTTTTTCCATATCCTCAAAGAATGTTAATGGTCTCTGGATTGGGATTGCATTGAATGTATAGATTGCTTTGGGTAGAATTGATATTCTCACAATGTTCAATCTGCCTATCCACGAGCATGGTATGTTCTTCCATTTATGTAGATTTCTTATGATTTCTTGAATATTCTTTTGTAGTTTTCTTGTACAGGTCTTTTGTGTCACTGGTAACATTTATTCCCAAGTATTTTTATTTATTTATTTATTTTGTTACCTAACTATTGTAAATGGTATTCATTTCCTTCTTTATTTTTCAACAATTTTTTTGTTGGTGTAGAGGAATCCAACTGATTGTTTGGACATTGATGTATCCTGGCACTATGCCAAATTTCTTAATTAGTTCCAGTAGATATTTAATTGACTCTCTTGGGTTTTCTAGGTATAGGATCATATCATAAGCAAATAGGGATAATTTGACTTCTTCCTTACCAATCTGGATGTCTTTGATTTTCCTTTCTTGCCTTATTTTCCTGGCTAGTACTTCCAAAACACAGTCCAAAATATTGCCCTGTCTAGTACTTCCAAAATGGCACAGCCATTTTGAATGTTGACAAGCAGTGGACATTTTGGATAATTAAACATGACTGAAAAAAGCAAAGGACACAGGAACAGATCAAGAAGTCAGTCACATGGATCCAGGTGAGGAGAGGGAACACAGGCCACACCCCACAAGCAGCGAGGCGGGAAGGCAAGGAGAGGACAGAAAAGGCAAAGGGGACCAGAATCACTCAAGGAGTCAGCTGCAGGGTTCCAGGTAAGGGTAGCTGGAGGGGTCCAACAGTTAAGGGAGACAAACTTGTCTGTCTGTTTGTCCTACTGTGGTGATGTATTGCTGTGAGTCTTGAGGCTGTGTTTCAAACCCAGTGGGGTGCACCTGTTGCACAGGTATCAGCCCAGTTTGCGAACAGAGACAGATTAGAAAGAAGGAGGAGGCCATCCACTTCTTAAAGAATTGGCCAGGGAAAACCTTATGAATAGCAGAGAAACACTGAATGATACATTACTGTGTAAATTTATGAATAGTCTGGAAACATTGTCAAATATGGAGGAGGAAGATGAGTTATTTAGTTTATAACGCTCTCAAAGTAGGACTAGGCAAGAGCTGCATTGTCAAAGTCAAATCAGCCTTACTCATATGGATAAGGTAAAGCTTTTGAGACCTCCATTTATTGATGTGGCCCGCTGAAATTGAGGAGAAACAGTGGCAAACATCCATTAATATTTGGAACATGGAATGTATGAAGTATGAATCTAGGGAAATTGGAAGTTGTCAAAAATGAAATGGTATGCACAAAGATTGATATCCTAGTCATTTATGAGCTGAAATGGACTGGTTTTGGCCATTTTGAATCAGACAACCATATGATCTACTATGCCAGGAATAACAGTTTAAAGAGGAATGGCATGGCATTCATCATCACAAAAGATGTTTCAAGATATGTCCTGAAGTACAATGCTGTGTGGACTGTTGTCTCCAAGACATTGTGACTTTGTTGTATTTCTATTTAATTGATGATGGTAAATTGAAATGATTTGCCCAAGATTTTCTTTTTCTTTGGATGTATCTGAGTAAGCAGGGTAATGTGTTTCTCTATTTGCTACTTGGAAGCACTTATAAATTTACCACCTGTCTCTTGGTGGGTGTGATAGAGCATCCACATGTCTCTGTTAACTGTTTTGGAAGAGCAGTTAAGAGTGAGTTAGGCTCTTATTGGTGGTTGTATATAATTGGCCAGTTGGTGTAGAAAGAAGTGGTAGAGCTGCAGGAGTTGTTTGTGTGGTTGGGTCATATGGGCATAGTTTCTTTCTCTCTGTTAGACAAAAACAAAAATGGAATAACCACCCAAAAAGTAAAAGCAAGAGGACAAAAAGGACATGCAACATAAAGAAATGGGACAAATCACCAAAATGAGGAAAGAGAAAAAAGACAAAAAAAAAAAAAAGGAAAGGCAATAAATTAGAGAAAATATTAAAAAACTCAAAAGAATTATGAATAGCCAAGGTGTAGGGGGAGAATACAATATCTAGGGAGAGAGGAAAAAGAGAAAATACAGTAGGACAATAATGAAGGAAAATCATGGGAAAATGAAAAAGAAAAACAAGGAATGGGAGAAACACAAGAAGGGAAAAAAAAAAAAAAAAAAAACGGAGCCAGGAACAGGAAGAGAGAAAAAACCGAAAACTTGAAGCTCTGAAGGAAAGAAGAAAGAATAAAAATAAATAGGGCTAAAAAAACAATATAATAATAATAACAACTTTAAAACAAACTGAAAGAAAGAAAAAAATATCTGGGTGAGCACGGGTATGGCACACATGCTCCATTAGAGCACACATACTGGGATGGAATTCCTGACCGCCCAGAAGGTGGGTGGGAGTGAGGAATAGCTGCATCTCCATTCACCAAGAAGTTGCGGGGTATAAGAGTAACAAGGGGAATATTCCACTTTTCTAGTCCTCAGGGTCCCATATGCCTTTGTGGTCCCCAGAAAGTGGAGCCTTTTCTTAGGTGCCTGGAATCTGAGGGAACCCTATCATTTTAAATACCCAAAATGGCTGAACCATTTGTAAACATTCAAAATGGTTGCACCCTCCAGACAGATAAAAGTCCACAGCTCAGCCCATCTCCCTCTTATCTGCTTCCCCTTTTATTCACCAGCCACCAGTAGAGTCATGGGTGCAGTTCCCAGCTTTGTTGTTGTTTTTGTTAAGTGCTGTTGAGTCGTTTCTGACTCATAGCAACCCCATGCACAGCAGAATGAAACACTGCCCAATCCCGCACCAGCCCCACAATCCCTGCTATACTCGAGCTCATTATCGCAGCCACCATATTAATCCATCTCGTTAAAGGCCTCACCCTCTTTCGTCCACCCTCCACCCTACCAAGCATGACATCCTTCTCCAGGGAATGGTCCCTTCTGACAACATGACCAAAATAGGTGTCTTGCTTCCAAGGAGCATTCTGGCTGCACTTCCTCCAGGACAGATCTGTTAGTTCTTTTAGCAGTCCATGGTACTTTCAGCATTCTTCACCAGCACCACAACTCAAAAGCATCAACTCTTCTTTGGTCTTCCTTATTCATTGTCCAGTTCTCACATGCATATGAGGCGATTGGAAATATCATGGCTTGTGTCAGGCGCACTTTAGTCCTCAAGGAGATATCCTTGCTCCTCAGCACTTGATACAGTTCCTTTGCAGTTGACATTCCCAATGCTACACGTTGTCTAATGTCCTGACTGCTGCTTCCGTTGGCATCGATTGTAGAACCAAGCAACGTGAATTCTTTGACAACCTCAATCTTCTCTCCATTTATTGTGATGCTGCTCATTGGTCCAGTTGTGAGGATTTCCCAGCTAGCAGGGCCAATTTTTATGTTAATTCTTAGGTCCTAATACCACACTTTAGGAGCTCTGGTAGCATAGTGCCTAAGGCCTTTGACTGCTAACCAGTAGGCTGGTGGTTCAAACCCACCAGCCACTCCTCGGAAGGAAGGTTGGACAATCTACTTCTGTAGTGATACTGCCTTGGAAACCCAAGGAGGGGTTGCTATGAGTCAGGTCTGACTTGATGGCACATAACAACAATAATACCACTTGGCCATATTTAAGCTATCCATGCCTTCAGGATTGTTGAAAGTCCACAGCTCCGTATGTCTCTTGCTTTTGGTGTTTTCATACAGGTTCTTCTATTAGTTGAATTTAGTTCACTTCTATATCCTTCCTTTCAAAGCTCAGAGCTACAGGATTATCTGTTGTATCTATGTTAATCAGTTCCTTTTTTCTTTGTTGAAGAGGGGTTGTGTTGTTTGTCTGCCTAACCTATTGTTCTGGTTACCTAGTGCCACTCTGACAAGAATATACCACAAATGGGATGACCTTAACAAATAGTAGTTTATTCTTTTACAGTTTGGAGGCTTTAAATTCAAGTTCAAATTACCAGGATCTAGGGGCTGGGTGAAAGCATCTCAGTCTTGGAGTGCAGATCTGCCTCTTGCTCCTGGGCCACTGGACCTAGAGGCTTCTCTTCACTCAGACAGCTGCTGGCTGCTGAGGATGAGAAACCGAAGGGTGACAATTAAAAAGGCACAGTCCCGATGTTACCAAACCACATGGCAAGCTATTAATTTAAGTCCATTGTAAGTCCCAAGGTCAGCAGAGCATGGCAGGCTGCTGAACAATGACATGGCTACATGCAGGGTCCAAATGTGCCATGTACTGGAGACCATTCCCAAAGCTTCTGCTTATATATAGGAAGCAGATCACATACCCAAAGGCATCTACTCAGAAGCTTATGCTAGATACCACCATGGAGGTGATTGCCAGTCTCATCATGGGGAATAACTACCACCAGCTGCCTAGCCACTCAACCAGGCCCAGCCAAGTTGACACACAAAACTGAACTACCACATCTGCCTTCTTACTGCAACTCCTTTTCAATATTCTTAAAATTATGTCTTATTGTTGTTGTTGTTGTTTTTATGTGCTGTGAAGTCACCTCTGACTCATAGTGACCTTATATACAGCAGAACAAAACACTGCCCAGTCCTGTGCCAGCCTCATGATCCCTAATATACCTGAGTCCTTCCTTGCAGCCACCATGTCAATCCATCTTGTTGAAGGCCTTCCCCTCCTTCTTTGACCCTTCACTGTACCGAGCATGACGTGCTTCTACAGAGAATGGTTCCTTCTGACAACATGACCAAAGTAGGTGAGACAAAGTCTGGCTATTTTCACTTCCAAGGAGCATTCCAGCAGCATTTCTTCCAAGAGAGATTTGTTGTTTCTTTTAGTAGTCCATGTCTTATATATTATTATCTATTCCTCCCTTATCCTACATTATTATGGATAGTAGGGAAGGCATAAGATAAGTTTTGTTATACTGGTGAAAGGCTCACTGCAAAGAATTGGCAAACCATAATTCCTTTTGAAGAGTAAAAATAGAGAATAAGAGTGGAAAGGGATAACATAGTTGTTATTGATGTAAAATATATTTTATTTGTTTACCAACTAAGAAGGGTGAAATGATAGAGACAATACACACCATTCTTGATATAAATCATGCAGTATCCCCTTGTTCTTTTTTAATGATTGTCTCTTTATGAACAGGCTCTGCATATGCATAATTAAGTGTTCTGGAATTCCCATTCCATATTATCCATAATTTGTTATGACTCTCACCATCACATCAAATGTCTTTGTATGTTCAATAAAACAGAAATTTTTATCTTTCTGGTATTCTCAGCTTTCAAGCAAGATCCATCTGACATCAGTAATAATACTTTCCATGCCATCTGAATTTTATTTGAATTTTGGCAGTTCCCTATAGATGTAATGCTGCTGCCATTTTTGAACTATAATATACATGCAATAATTTAAATTATAGAATACATATTAAGGGTTGTATAAGAGCTTTTTACAAAGTCTAGGAGGTGATGCATGTTTTGTATGATGTAATGGCATGTGGGTGAGTCACGGAATTTAAGTGTGACTTTTTACTGAAAAATATGAGTTTGTCAATCTATCAAAGGCAGAGGTAAGGGAAGAACATGAGTAAATTATAGAAAAATTATATGTGTTTAGCAAACCAATTTATGCTTCAGAAATAATAAAAATATATGAAGTTTTCAAATCAAGGTAAATGTTTAGTAACATGGAATGAGCTAAATAATTTAAAATAATTTGGTTTGATCCCCATTTAACTCAAAAAAGTAAGCTGTGAACTTCTGGTAATATGGTGGAATAGGCAGACAAGCTCCACAGACCCTCTTCAACAAAGAAAAGAGAAACAAATTAACAGAGATACAGAAGATAATTCTGGAGGCCTGAGCTTTGAAAAGAAATATACATAATTGGGTGAGGCACCAACTACTGGAAAAACCTGAATGGAAACAGGGAGTATGTAGAAAGTCTGGGCTGTGGACTGTCAGTTAGTATGACAGGACTGACAGCCTGAATATTTCCAAATGGCATAGGGACTTGAGAGTTGACGGGATGACTGCCCTGGTGGCCTATGACTAGGAAGGAAAACAGCAAGGAGGGAGACAACATGAACTGTGGATTTTGGCTGTCTGGATTTTGGCTGTCCAGAGATATAGCCATTTTGATTGTTTACATATGGTGACCAGTTTGGATATTTAAAGTGACCAAGGGCACAGCCATTTTGAATGTTCATAAGTGGTGGCCATTTAGGATTTTAAAGTGATGGCATTCTAATTAGGATTCCAGGAACCTAAGAAGAGGTTCCACTTGCCAAAGATGACAGGGACATATAGGAGGCAGACAACAGGAGAGGAGACAGGTGGTGAGTGCATAAGTGCTACAAACCAACAAATAGTGGAGCACAGCAAGCACGGTTAACTGTTTATATAGATAACATACAAAGAAAATGAAAATCATGGGCAAGTAACTCCAATATACAATCACCAATTAAATATAAACACAAAAACATCATAATGCCTTGGAGAAAACAGAGCTTCACAGTGCACACAAAGAAGCGAGATAAAGCAGGAGAAACAAGGAACCAGGATACCAACCCAGAACACATCCCTGAGGAAGAAGCAGCATTGGAACTGCCTGATAAAGGATTCAAAAGAATTTTGTTTAGGTACCTTCAATGAATTGTGAGATAGATCAAGAAAAACACTGACAAAATGGAGGAAAACACAGAGAAAACCCCATAACAATTTCAAAAGGCAATACAAGAACAAAATGACAAAATAAATTATAAATTAGAAATGATACAAAATCTACAGACAGAAATCAAGAAAATTAATACAAAATTTTCAGAAATAGATAACTCATTGAACAGGCAAAAGAGTAGAATTGAATCAATGGAAGGTGGAATTAGTGAGATTGAAGGCAAATACCTCAATACATCTTTGGAAAGGGAACAATCAGACAAAAGATCAAAACAAAATGAAGAAAGCCTAAGATTCATGTGGGATACTATCAAAAGGAATAAACTACATGTCATCGGAGTTCCAGAAGAGGAAGAGAAAAATAAACACAGAAAAAATTGTCAAAGATTTCTTAGAACAGATTTTTCCTGGTATGATGAAAGGTAAGAATATATCCATTCAAGAAGTCCAATGAACCCCAAACAGGACAGACCCATAGGAAAATCACCAAGACATATAATCATCAAACTCACCAAAACCAAAGACAAAGAATCCTAAAAACAGCATGGGAAAAAGGAAAAGTCACCTACAAGGGGCAACCAATAAGAATAAGCTCATATCTCTCTGCAGAAACCATGCAAGTAAAAAGACAATGGGATGGTATATGTAAAATCCTGAGAGAGAAAAATTTCCAACCAAAAATTATATACCCAGCAAAATTGTTCCTCAAATATGATGGTGAAATTGGGACATTTCTAGATAAGCAGGAATTAAGGGAATTTGTTAAAACCAGACCAATCTTACAAGAAATGATAAAGGGAGCCCTTTGGACAGAGAACCAACAACAGCAAACAACAAATGACCATTAACACTCATGATGACATAACCCAGAAACAAACCAGTTATAGAAGTATCCAAAGTAAATAAGTCCACAGGATTTTAAACAGGGTACCAGAAACATCAATTGACAAATGAAGACAAGTACAAACCAAAAAGAGGGGAATAACTGTGTATTTACAGAACTTCTAAATGGTAGGGAACTCAAAACAACTACAAGATGGAACAGACTATTCTAAACTTGGGAAGAAAATTATAAATCACAAGGTAACCTGAAAAAAAGAAAAGTGACAAACCTTCACATCAAAATAAAAAAGGGGACCAACACAAATATTTAGCAAATACTAAAACAATAGCAATTAAGGAAATGATAACACAATTCATAAACAAAATGAGCTCAGCACAGAAAATTACATAGAACATACAAATCAACAACACCACAAAAAAGCACATAACATAATGACAGCAACAAATTCATACTTGTCGATAATTACATATCCGACAAAGGACTTATCTCTAAAATTTATAGAAAACTCCAACACCAGAACAACAAAAAGTTTAACGTCCAATTTAAAAAATGGGCAGAAGACATGAACACTTCACCAAAGAGGATATTTAGGCAGCCAGAAAATACTTGAAGAAATGCTTATTATCATTAACCATCAGAGAGATGCAAATCAAAACAACAGTGAGATACTATATCACCCCAGCACTAATGGCAAAGTTCAATAAGACAGAAAATAACAAATACTGGCAAGGATGTGGAGAGATTAGGACTGTCATACACCAGTGATGGGGCTGTAAAATGATACAACTACTGTGGAAAACAGTATGTTGATTCCTTAAAAAATTGGAATTAGAAATACCATTTGACCCAGCAATCCCATTACTAGGTATATATCCTAAAGAAGCGAGACCCAGGACAAGAACAGATATATACACACACATGTTCATCGCCAAGCTATTTACAATAGCAAAAAGTTGGAAACAACCTATGTGCACATCAACAGAATAATGCATCATCAAACTGTGGTACATATACACAATGGAATAGTATGCAACCCTAAAAAAACAATGTAGAATCTGCAAAACACCTCATAACATGCATGAACTTGGAAGACATTATGCTGAGTGCAAGAAGTTACTCACAGATGGTCAAATATAGTATTAGTTCATTATTGTAAAATGTCAAAGAAAGGTTTATATATGGAAGGGAACTTTCTTTGTTGGTTACCAAGAATGGGAGTGGAGCAAACAATGAAAACAACAACAACAAAAAAAAGCATTGACCCATGCCACTTTAGTTTTGTGTATTTCACTGTACATAAATTATATGTCAATAAAATGCATTACAAATTAAGCTGTGAAGCTATATAAAAATTATGCCCAATATTTTATTGAATGATTATCTATTAGAATGGTAAAAATGTTTGCTATAGAAGTCAAGAAGTAAATTGGTAAATTTGTTGATAATTAGAAATCTCACTGAATATTTTACTCAAACATTTTAATTCTAATAATGTTTTTATAGATGCTAAGGACATCTTTTTGTTGGGATAAGCATATATGACACAAAATAGTTGCTGTTTCAACATTTTTTATATGTAGAATCCAGATACATTAATTATATTCATCAAACTGTGCAATCATCTTCATTATTTGTTTCCATTTTTTTCATCACCCATAAAGAAAGTCAGTCTCCTTTAGTACTCTCCCTCCTACTCACCTCTGTTGTTGTTATGTGTCATTGAGTCGGACCCGAATCATAGCGACCCCTCCTTGGGTTTCCAAGGCAGTATCACTACAGAAGTAGATTGCCCAACCTTCCTTCTGAGGAGTGGCTGGTGGGTTTGAACCGCCA
>NW_006922525.1:287231-315465 GCF_000298275.1 Orycteropus afer afer | reverse complement strand
TTATGTGCCATCGAGTTGCCCCCGACTCATAGGGACCCCTCCTTGGGTTTCCGACGCAGTATCACTATAGAAGTAGGATTGCCCAACCTTCCTTCGGAGGAATGGCATATAATAACCTATATATTAATATTTATTGTTTTTCCTAATATTTAACAATAAAATGTTCTAATAATAATATATTGTATTTTTGCATTAGTGTTCTGCACAGGAACTATTTTAAATGTTCTACATTTTTCATCATAAAAAATATATGAGGCAATTATTGCTCACATTAAAATAATAAGAAAATTATATGTGTGATTGTGTATGTATGTATATATTACATAATTTCCTACAATCACATAGGAGTAATAAATTGAAAAAATGTTATTGAAAACCTTGTCCTAAATTATCTTGGTCATGTTGGAGATTTAAGGAGCTATAGTGGTATAATTGTTAAGACATTTGACTGGTAACCATAACGCTGGTAATTCAAACCCACCAGTTGCTCTGCAGAAGAAAGATGAGGCAAGCGTTTTCCATAGTGATTTACAGCCTTGGAAACCCATTGGTGGTGACTCCTATGAATCAACTTGATAGTATTGAAGTTTTTTTTTTTTTTTTTTTTTTGTGGAGGGAAGATTTGAGATGTACAAAAATTCAGAATGCACAAAAAGTAGTTATCTAATAATCTCATTGTTTCTATGATTAGTTTCTTAACTTCTAGTTTATGTGTGAATATAAATTGTATTTTTATATTTACACATGTATATATATATATAAAGAAATATCATGCCTCATTTTTAAATCTTCTATTTTTCACCTAAGGATATATTGAAAGATTTTAAACTTTTATTGTCAAAACTATGAAAGTGTTTACATTATAATACATTATTGGTTATTTATTTCAACATCAGATATCCAGTTGTCATAATGAAAGTCATTATAATTTTATTGATGGTATATATATAATGCAGCATTGAATATCTTTCTATATAAACCTCTTCCTAAAATTCTGTTTCTTTGGCCTAGAAATTTAGAAATATAATTTAATTGAAGGATATATGGTATTTAAATATTCATGCATACAATACATACAAACTGCTTACCATATATTGGAATACCATATATTGGAAGTTTTATTTTTTTTAAATGGATATATCTAACAATAAAAATAAAATGCATCAATAACGAAAATTTGAGAAATAAAGTGTAAAGGGAAAATTAATTTATATAAGATTCAGAGAAATATTTTTAAAGTTCTTATGCATTACTTTGAGCATGTACATACTTGATTATATATTTTTTACACTATTTAATTCAATAATTCCATAATCATTTTTTTCTTGAATACTATAATTTATGTATTTTGGCATACAATTCACAATTGGTCTTTATTTATGTGATAATAATTAGGTGATATTCATCTGGATCTACCAAAATCTTTTTCCTGTGCCTACTACTAAATATAATTTCATTCATTCAGCAATATTTATTAGGAAGTTTTCTTATAGCCTCCACACTATGTGCATGTGGGAAAATCTAAACGATGTTAAATGTAACTCTTACCTTAAGAGAATTACATTCCTTTGGGGAAACAAATATTAACCTCATGATAAAAAATGTAAACTTGTGAAGTATTAATAACAAGGACTTGTATAGTACTAAAGTATGACTTATGGTACCGGAGTGACACAAGAGTGCTCAACCACTTACTAACCAAAAGCCTGTTCAAACTCACCGAATTGTGCTTCAGAAGAGTTTTGGCCATATACTTCTTTAAAGATAATAGCTAAAAAACTCTGTGGAGCAGTTCTAGTCTGTGACATATTGGGTCACTATGAGTCAGAATTGTTTCAACCACTTTTTTTTTAATGTACAATGTACAAGGAATGTGAAAAAGGATAATTTCATGCTATCTGGGAAAATCTGAGTACATGATGGAGTTCTGATACAAAGAATGAATTTGCATTAACACAGAGAAAAATGGAGCTCAGTTTATTAAAGGCAGCATAACAGTGAAAATGTCTTGTTTTCTTCATCAATAAGAATAAATAATGATGCAGTAAAATTAGATACTAGGTCCAAAGGGTATAATTTATAATATTTTTTAACATATCATTCAAAAAAATCTCATGGGAATTATAAATTTAAACAAAATTTCTAGGAAGCAACTATAAATATGATTCCAATTTTCTATACTTTTTATAAATTCATCTAGCTTTTATAGCATTTGACATTTAGATTGGTAAAAATAAAACCTGATTCTATATATTTATTTTTATTTGTGGTTTAAACTGGGGTTTTAAAATTTACTTAATCTCATGTACATGTAGTTTGTACTTTTTCTGCTTTTGCTGTCGTGCACTGAATTGTTATGATCCAATATATGATCAATATTTAAAAAGTATACTACTTAACCTACGTATTCTAATAAAGGAGTTCCAAAAAGGGAAGAGACACTATTTTAAAGATTTATGGAGAAATAAAAATACTAGGGAAAACATTTTTAGTAAAGCAAAAATAACAGTAAAAAGGAAAATTCCAAGGGATTATAAATGATAAATTTCATGTATCCTGCTATTTGCCAGTGTTGCAGTTTTATTTTCTTAGGCCAAGTCACTATCAATTTGAAAAATATACACTTCTTTTACTTAGATCAAAACTGAAGGTTAAGTTGGTGTGTTCTCTTTTGTGGCTCCATGAAAATATCTATCCGGAACATACTTATCCATCTGTGTGACTGTGGGTTGGATGGCTTCTTGCTCAAATTATTGCCATTTGTGTCTAAATTGCAAAAGAGCATCTGTCAAGCTATCTGCTGAGTGAACTTAAAAAGATTGTCCGCATTTTCTAAAAATGAATTTCTTCATTTGTAAAATAGGTTGCTAGTAGTGTAATTTTCACAAGTGTTAAATGATATGAAATTTGTAAATTGCTTAGCACACTGTTTGAAACTTTAGACATCCTAATCAAATTTAGGTCAAAGCTAATTTATTACATGCCTTCTTCACCCATGTAGTGTTTTAGCTGTCACATCTTCCCTTGCTCTTATTTCCGTTTCTTCTCTTAGATGATATAAACTGTAAGGTAATTTGCAGCTGATCCATTAGTCTTAATGCTATGTTGTGAACTGAAAGTTGTATCCTTATATGTTTATAGAAAGAAGAAAAAAAATCTATTTTTTTTTTTTTAATCAGACTTGTATGTTGCACTTTTTGGAGGTTTCTTGAGTATGATTTAGAACAAATGATGCTTATCTGTTAAAGTTCTAAAGAATGAAAAATATTCCAGTTATTTTAGATTGGGACTTTTTTTCATTTAATATTTATAGTGATTATTTCTCTAATTTTTGAAGAACTAGAATTTCAAACATTACCATCAGTTACTCTTAACATGCAAATCGAGACTTTGGGCATTAGCATAGGCCTGACAGGTGTAATTCTCCATATTCAAGCAAGTTTCAACTATGTACAAAATTTAAAGCTTAAATACACCATTCGATTCCATACATCTAAATTTTATAAACACCAGATATAGAACCTGAAGAACATTGCCAAATAAATTTAAAACCTCAATATGTGTAGCATGAGGGTGTGCTATATGAGCTTAATGGGCTTCAGTTAAAAAAAAAAAAAAAGGAGCAGAGAGAGATCCATACTGAAGTTAAAAACAAGAAAAAAAAAAAAGGAATTTTCTGAGCAGAATATCACTTTCTCTGGTTTTTTTTTTTTTGTTTTTGTTTTTGTTTGTTTCATTTGTTTTTAATTTTGTCCCTGTGATTAGGATGTGAGGAATTAGGTGTGATCTACTGTTCTTTCCATCAAATGTACCACGTCAGAGTCAAAGGCTAAGGCATTTAATAAATTGAATTGCAATAAAGTATTATGTCACAGAAAAGTCACTTTTATACTATACAATAAATTGCATTTAAAAGTATAATTAATATTTTTTTACTGTTCAGATATCTGATAATTGATTATTATGTGATTATACGGGATTATTATCTTTCTTTGCTCTTTCACTGCTTGTTTTTTTAGAGATTTATTATGACCTAATATTTTTTCTAGAGTTTCTAAAAAGAGAAAATAAACTGACATTTGTTACTCAAATGTGTTCTGTTAGCTTTACATAATAATTTAGTGGGATAACATGTGAAAGCAATTTAAAATTGACATTTTTTTCATTATTTACTTAATCCCCAAACTATATTCTGTTTTTCTTTATATCATTTGTATGTAGCTTAGAAGAGAGTTTTTATACTGGTAATTTGCTATGGGGTTATTTAAGAAAAGAAAAAATTCTACATACATGGTGGTGTATATTGTGGGTGATTAATGTAGTAGGCCATCCAAGAAGTGAATCCCCAATAAAAGGAACAAGTCTACAAATAAAACAAAAATGAAAAGTTGTAACAAGTGTATTAAAATGACATTATTTCAAAATGACATAACTACTCATTCACTATCACTGCAGTATTCTTGTATGCAAAATAGTGTAATTCTTTCTAGGCTGGATGAATAGACTGCTTCTATTTCACTCAGTAAATAAGCATTATAAAAATATTTTTTTGATATCACAAAAGATATGTATTAATTTGACTAATTCTTATGTAAATGGGTGATCAAGAGGTCAGGTAAGTGTAACGATATATTTTAGAAAGAAATTGTTATAAAAATATATATTTAGAAATGTATGTATTTTCATGATTTTTTTGTGTCAAGCAAAAAACATGAATGCAGTAATAAAAATACATAAATTATATAATTGATAATATATAATAATTTTCATTTTTTATTATATGCTAATTTTCCTTTTTCAATGGTATATGAGTAAAAATGAATGATTTATCTATTAGTTATAACACATATTGCTTGATTAGAAAGGAAACTAGTCTGATTTTAAGAGTCCTAGGTTGTAACCCTCACCTGGCACTGACATAATAACTTTAATATTTTATGTCAAAAAAGAAAGTGGTCAAAATGATCTCTTCTATTTCTTGTTGCTGTTGTTGTTATTAGGTGCCACTGAGTCGTTTCCAACTCATAGCGACCCCATGCAGAGCAGAACAAAACACTGTCCGATCCCGCGCCAGCTCCATGATCCCTGCTATACTTGAGCCTATCATCACAGCCAACGTGTCAATCCATCTCATTGAAGGTCTCCTCCTCTTTCATTGACCCTCCACCCTACCTAGCATGACATCCTTCTCCAGGGAATGGTCCCCTTTGACAACATGACCAAAATAGGTGAGATGAAGTCTGGCCATTCTAGCTTCCAAGGAGCATTTCAGGTACACTTCTTCCAGGACAGATATGTTAGTTCTTTTAGCAATCCATGGTACTTTCAGCATTCTTTGCCCACACCACAACTCAAAAGCATCAACTCTTCTTCAGTCTTCCTTATTCATTGTCCAGCTCTCACATGCATAGGAAGCGATTGGAATTATCATGGCTTGTGTCAGGAGCACCTTAGTCCTCAAGGAAACATCCTTGCTCCTCAACACTTGAAACAATTCCTTCACGGTTGACCTTTCCAATGCTACACGTTATCTAATGTCCTGACTGCTGCTTCCTTTGGCATCGATTGTAGAACCAAGCAAGGTGAATTCTTTGACAATCTCAATCTTCTCCACATTTATTGTGATGCTGCTCATTGGTCCAGTTGTGAGGATTTTTGTTTTCTTTCTATTGAGATGTAATCCATACTGCAGACTGTATTCTTCAATTTTCATCAGTAAGTGACTCAAGTGATCCTCACTTTCAGCAAGCAAAGTTGTATCATCTGCGTATCTCAGGTTGTTGATGATTCTTCCTCCAATCCTGGTGCCACGTTTTTCTTCATATAGTCCAGGTTCTCAGATTATTTGCTCAGCATATAGATTGAATGAGTGTGGGGAAAGGATTCAACCCTGACACACTCCCTTCTTGATTTTAAACCATGTATTGTCCCCTTGTTCCATTCAAACGACAGTTTCCTGGTCAAGGTACAGTTTCCTCATGAGTACAATCAAGTATTCAGAAATTCCCATTCTTCTCAATGTTATCCATAATTTGTCATGATCCACACAATCAAATGCTTTTGCATAGTCAGTAAAATACAAGTAAACATCTTTCTGATATTCTTTGCCTTGAGCCAAGATCCATCTGACAACAGCTATGATATCCCTTGTTCCACATCCTCTTCTGAATCCAGCTTACACCTCTGGAAGTTCTCTGTCAATATACTGCTGCAACTGTTTTTGAATTATCTTCAGTAAGATCTTACTTGTGTGCGATATTGATGATATTGTTCTATAAGTTCCACATTCAGTGGGATCACCTTTCTTTGGAATGGGTACAAGTGTGGATCCCTTCCAGTCTTTGTCCAGGCAGCTGTCTTCCAAATCTCTTAGCATAACCAATTAAGTGCTTCCAATGGGGCATCCGTTTGTTGAAATAACTCAGTTGGTATTCCATCTGTTCCCAGAGCCTTATTCTTTGCCTATTCAGTCATTGCAACTTTGACTTCCTCCTTCAGTACCATTGGTTTTAGATCATATACCACTTCCTGAAATGGATGAAGATCAACCAGTTCTTTTTGGAACAGTGACTATGTATTCATGCTATCTTCTCTTGATGTTTCCTGCATCATTCAATATTTTACCCATAGAATTTCTCAATATTGCAACTTGAGGGAATATTTTATTACCATGACAATAATAAGGAGCTCTGGTAGCACAGTGGCTAAAGCACTTGACTGCTAACCAGAAGGCTGGCGGTTCAAACCCACCAGCCACTCCTTGGAAGGAAGGTTGGGCAATCCTACTTCTGTAGTGATGCTGCCTCGGAAACCCAAGGAGGGGTCGCTATGAGTTGGGGCCGACTTGATGGCACATAACAACAACAACAGCATGACAATAATAAAATTGATGTCTTGTTGAAATTTTTAGACAAGTTATTTGCCACAAACCTGGTTGATTATGGTAAGGGTATTGTGATGATTACTTTTATGTATCAACTTGACTAGAGTATAATATGACACTAATCAAAATATTCCTTTTAAGGTATTTAGTAGATTTTATTATCATCTAGAATTAGTTGAACTTAATTAAGATGATAATTCTCTATAATGTAGTGTAAGCCACATCCATTGACTTAAAAAAAACCTTAAAACAAAACTGAGTTTTCTCTGAAGAAAAGGAAATCATGTCTGAAGACTGAAGAAGCTCTTAGATAAAAATTTCCAGTCTATATAGAAGTCAGATGTGACATCCCCCAAAACTGTGTTATCCACTTCCTTGATATAAATCAGATAGATATATAGATATAGATATAGATATATAAGCTCTGGTGGCATAATAGCTAAGACATTTGAACACTAACCAGAAAGCTGGTGGTTCAAACACAGGAGCCACTCCTCAGAAGGAAGACAGGGTCATCTGCTTTCATATACCCACTGTCTCAAAAACCCAATGACTGGTTGCTACAACTCAATGGCAGTTTTTTTTATTTTTTTCCTTATATGTGTATATATGTCCACCACTCATTTGTCAGTTTACTCTACTGTGGTGATTTGTGTGTTCCTGTGTCACTGGAGGATATGCTTACAGTATTTCAAATACCAGAAGGTTTACCCATGCTGGACAGGTTTCAGTGGAGCTTCTAGACTATGACAGACTCAGAATAAAGCAGGAGCCATCCACTTCTCAAAGAATTGGCTAGTGAAACCTTATGAATACCAATGAAACACTGTCTGATACATTACTGGAAAATTTTATGAATAGCCCTGAAACATTTCCTAATACAGTGCTGGAAGATGAGCCCTTCAGGTCAAAAGGTACTCAGAAGGCAACTAGGAAAGGACTGACTCCACAGAGAAGAGTTGACCTTAATGATGTGGATAGAGTAAACCTTTCAGGACCTCCAATTGCTGATGTGGCACAACTCAAAATGAGAAGAAACAGCTGCAAACATCCATTAATAATCAGAACATGGAATATACGACATTGTCAAAAATGATATGAAACACATAAAGATCATTACTGAGCTAAAATAGACTGGATTTGGTCATTTTGAATCAGACAACTATACAATCTACCATGCTGGGTATGACAAATTGAAAAAGAATGGCATGACATTCATCATCAAAAAGAATGCTTCAATATCTATCCTGAAGTACAATCCTATCAGTGATAGGATAATATCCATACACGTACAAGGAAGACCAGTTAATAAGACTATTATTCAAATTAATGCACCAACCAACAAAGACAAAGATGAGGAAATTGAAGATTTTTACCAACTTCTGGAGTCTGAAATTGATCAAACATGCAAACAAGATGTGTTTATTATCACTGGTGATTTGAATGCAAAAGTTGGAAACAAAGAAGAATCACCAGTAGTTGGAAAATATGGCCTTGGTGATAGATATAATGCTGGAGATTTCATGATAGAATTTTGCAAGATCAATGACTTTTTCATCGCAAATACCATTTTTAAACAACATAAACAGTGGCTATACACATGGACTTCACCAGATGACATACACAGGAATGAGATTGACTACATTGGTGGAAAGAGGTACTAGAGAAAGTCAATATCTTCAGGTAAAAAAGGCTAGGAGCTGACTGTGGAACAGACTGTCAACTGCTCATATGAAAGTTCAAGCTGAAGTTGAAGACAATTAAAACAAGTCCACAAAAACCAGAATATGACCTTGATTATATCCCTCATGAATGTAAAGACAATTTAATGATAGATTTGATGCATTGGAAACCAACTGGAATCCAAGAAATTGTAGGATGACAATAAGAACATCATCTATGAAGAAAGCAAAAGGTCATATAGAAGACAAGAAGGGAAGAAAAGACCAAAATACATGTCAGAAGAGACTCTGAAACTTTCCCTTGGCCAGAAAATAGCTAAAGCAAATGAATGAAATGACTAAATAAAAGAACTGAACAGAAGATTTCAAAGAGCAGCTCAAGAAAACAAAATCATTTATTATAATGAAATGTGCAAAGATGTGCAGTTAGAAAATCAAAAGGGAAGAACATACTTGGCATTATTCAAGCTGAAAGAACTAAAGAAATAATTCAAGCAATGAGTTACAATATTGAAAGATACTATGAGCAAAATATTGAATGATACAGGGAACATCAAAGGAAGATGGAATGTGTACACAGAGTCACTGTATCAAAAAGAATTGGTCGATGTTCATCCATCTAAGGAGATGACATATGATCCAGAACCAATGGTATTATAAGAAGAAGTCGAAGCTGCACTGAAAGAATTGGTGAAAAACAAGGTTCAAGGAATTGATGGATGAGCCATTGAAATGATTCAACAAATGGATGCTGTGCTGGAGGCACTCACTTGTCTATGTCAAGAAAATTGGAAGACAGCTACCAGGCCAACTTACTGGAAAAGATCCCTATTTGTGCCCATTCCAAAGAAAGGTGATCCCACAGGAGGTGGAAATTATTGAACAACATCATTATTATTGCACACAAGTAAATTCTTGCTGAAGATAATTTAAAAATGATTGCAGCAGTATATTGACAGAGATCTTCCTGAAATACAAGCTAGATTCAGAAGAAGATGTGCAATGAGGGATATAATTGTGTTGATGTCAGATGGATCCTGGCTGAAAGCAGAGACTACCAGAAAGACGTATTTAATAATTTAATAATAAAATATGATAAATGTAATAAAATGTATAATCAATAAAGAATAATATACAAATAATATATATTATATAAATATAATAATATAAATAATACATAAAATATATTGATAATATAAATAATAAAATCATAAATAAATAGTGAATAAATGTAATAAAGTGTATAAGAAAAAAACACTTGTATTTTATTGACTATGCAAAAGTATTCAACTCTGGGGATCATAACAAATTGTGGATAACATTAAGAAGAATGAGAATTCCAGGACACATGATTGTCCTCATCAGAAACCGGAACAAAAACCAGGAGGCTGTCATTCAAAGAGAATAAGGGGATACTGAATGGTTTAAAATGAGGAAGAGAGTGAGTTAGGGTTTCATCCTTTCATGATACTTATTCAATCTTGTATGCTGAACAAATAATCCAAGAAGCTGGACTATATGAAGAATAATGTAGCATCAAGTTTGAAGAGAGACTCATTAAAACCCTGTGATATGTAGATGACACCACTTTGCTTGCTGAAAATGAATATAACTAGAGACACTTATTGATGAAGATTAAAGACTACAGTCCGCAGTATGGATTACACCTAAACATAAAGAAAACCAAAATCCTCACAACTTGACCAATAAGCAATATCACAATAAATGGAGAAAAGATTGAAGTTGATAAAGGTTTCATATTACTTGGTTCTACAATCAACAGCAATTGAAGCAGCAGTCGACATATTGCACTGGGAAAATCTGCTGCAAAATATCTCTTTCAAGTGCCGAAGAACAAAGATGTTTCTTTGAAAACTTAAATGCATCTAATCCAAGCCATGATATTTTCAGTCGCCTCATATGCATGTGAGAGGTGGACAATGAACAAGAAAGACTGAAGAACAGTTGATGCTTTTCAGTTGTGGTGTTGGTGAAGAATACTGAAAGTAAATGGACTGTCAAAATAACAAACAAATCTGTCCTGGAAGAAATACAGCTGGTATATTTCTTGGAAGCAAGTATGGCCAGACTTCATCTCACCTACTTTGGTCATGTTGTCAGAAGGTACCATTCCCTGGAAAAGGATATCATGCTTCATAAAGAGGAGGATCAACAGAAGAGGGGAAGGCTCTCAATGAAATGGATTGACACAGTAGCTGTAACAATGGGCTCAGGTATAGCAAGGATGCTGAATATGGCCCAGGGCCAGGTACAACAGCAGAACATAGCTAAGAGTCGGAGCTGACTCGACAGCACCTAACAACAACAACACGTATTTATGTATGTATATGTACATATATGTACATGCACATATATGTATATGTACATGTGTGTGTGTGTGTGTGTATTAGGTGCACTTAAGTCTTCACAGTCACCTCTCCTTGGGTTTTGGAAGTGGTAGGTATCTCTACAGATGTAGATTGTTGCCCAATCTTCCTTCTGAGGAGTGGCTTGTAGATTTGAACTGCCAGTCTTCTGGTTAGCGGTCAAATGTCTTTTTATATATATAAAGAGATGAGAGAGTGTCCTGGTGGTGCAATAATTAAGAGCTCCGCTGAGCTAAACTAAAGACTGGATACTTGAACCTTCCAACACCCAGTGATTCCACAGGAGTAATATTTGACTATCTGTTCCTGTGAAGATTTGTTGTATTGTTGTTAGGTGCCATTGAGACTATAAAACCCTATGAGGTATTTCTACTTTGTCACTCTGAGTCAAAATTGACATGATGGCAACTAACAACTATAGCTAACAACTACAACAAAAGTACCAAATTAAAAAAAAAAAAAAAAAATCCAGTACTATCAAGCTGATTCTGATTCAGAACAACCCTATGAGACAGTGTAGAACTGCCCCACAGGCTTTCCAAGGCTGCATATCTTTAGTGAAGCAGACTGCTAATCTTCTCCCATTGAGCAGCTAATAAATAAACTGAACTCTCTACTGCCAAGTTGATTTGATTCATAGCCACTTCTTCTTGGGTTTTTGAGGTGGTAGGTATCTCTACGGAAGTTGTTGTTGTTGTTGTTAAGTGCCGTCGAGTCGTTTCCGACTCATAGCGACCCCATGCACAGCAGAACGAAACACTGCCCGATCCCGCACCAGCCCCACAATCCCTGCTATACTCGAGCCCATCATCGCAGCCACTGTATCAATCCATCTCGTTGAAGGCCTCCCCCTCTTTCGTCGACCCTCCACCCTACCAAGCATGACATCCTTCTCCAGGGAATGGTCCCTTCTTACAACATGACCAAAATAGGTGAGACGAAGTCTGGCCATTCTTGCTTCCAAGGAGCATTCTGGCTGCACTTCCTCCAGGACAGATCTGTTAGTTCTTTTAGCAGTCCATGGTACTTTCAGCATTCTTCGCCAGCACCACAACTCAAAAGCATCAACTCTTCTTCGGTCTTCCCTATTCATTGTCCAGTAGATTGTCCAAATCTTCCTTCCAAGGAGTGGCTTGTGGGTTTGAACTGCCAGTCTTCTGGTTAGTGGTCAAATGTCTTAGGTACCATGCCAGCAGAGCTCCCTAGGGACATCCAACTGCCATCCTTTTGGTTAGCAACCAAATGCTTTAACCAGTGCAGCACCAAAACTCTTTATCTATATCTATCTCTCTATCTATCTATCCACACACACACATACACATATCTACAGCTCTCCTTTGACACACAGACGGTTGCCAGGAGTCCACATTCACTTGATGGCATCTGTTTTTTTTTTTTTTTTTTTTTTTTTTTTAATTAATAAAGGGTACCTCCAATGAAAGAAGTAACACAGAAAATGACTTTACATACCAGATAGTTAAAGATATGATGACAAATCGAAGAAAAAAATCTAGGCTTGAAGAAAAAAATATGATGCCTCATCTGCAGATGATTCCATATGCAAAATGTCTCAATAATAATTAAAATTATAAATCATAATCCCCACCTTCATCAAATTCTTCAAAGGTGTGTGTCCTCCAGAAACTTTGTGAACAAATAAGGTTTCCAAAAGATATCGAATGTAGTGTATACAATGGCAAAAGCAGGCCAGGCTGAAAAGAATATAAAACATAAATACATTAAACCTCCTTCTGAAATTTTAACTTGTGTTACTTATATGACTTTACACATTTTTTTTTTTAGTTTACTGCAATATCATATTCAGCAGGATGTAATTAATTAATCAAAAAACAGGTATTTTTCAATATTTGTATTCTATAATTTTTCCAATATGATTTAATAATAAAAGTAACTTTTTCACTAATCTTTGTGATTTACTTCTGATGGCAGAAAAAGTATTTTATAATACCAATCCTAAATCATTATGCTTGCACCTGCCCCAAGAATAGATATAAATATAATAATTGCAAATGTGTTCCTATCAAAATGCTGAAGATTGAGGCTGAAAATTTACATGTTATAAAAATATGCAAAGCCAATTTAGAATGCATTTGACATTTTCTAATATTCACAATAACTTTTGAATTGCCTGGTTGTCCTTTAGCAAGTATCATATATTGAGAAATTCTGAATTTCATTTTCTATGTAGTCATAATGTGACTTTTTACTTTTATTTATTTAATTTTTGCCTACTTAACATATTTTATCTCTTTATGTGTGTGTGTTTTCCTTGTTGTTGTTATAATTTTAAGTATACACTGCTTCTTGCCATTTTTATATAACTAATTTTTTAGAAAATAATTGTCAAATCAGATTTATTTTCATGATTCACTTGTATTTCTAAGTTTTTAGGGGCCAGTTTTTCACAAGTGGACTGCCATGTCATTCTTCCTATCTGGCTTAATCTGTAAGCTCCACTGAAACCTGTCCACCATTGATGATCCTCCTGGTATTTGAAATATTGGTGGCATAGCTTACAACAGCACAGCCACCACAGTACCACAAATGGACAGAGAAGTGGTGAAGAAGAATGCGGCATCAGGATTGGAGGAAGACAAATTAAGAAATGTGATATGTAGATGACAGAATATTGGTTGCAAAATGAAGATTTGAAGCATTTACTGATATAGAAAAAACACTATTATCTTCAGTATGGATTACACCTCCACAAAAATCCTCACAACTGAACAAATAAAGCAACATATTTATAAATAGAAAGAATATTTATGTTATCAGGGATTTCATTTTACTAGGATTCAAAATCAACACCTTTTGGAAGCATCAGTCAAAAAATCAGATGATTTTTTGCAATGAGTACTGCAATGAACTAATATGCTACAAAATAATTTTTTAAACTGTTAAAGAGCATAGACATCCCTTTGAAGAATAAGGTGTGCCTGATCCCAACCATGATATTTGAAGAGTGTTCAATCTACTTCTGTAGAGATATCACCTCTGAAATCCAAAGAGTTTGCTATGAGTCAAATTGACTGCATAGCTGTGTATGAAACGTGGACAATGAATAAGGAAAACTGCATAATGCATAAGAATTGATGCATTTGAATTGTGGTGTTGGCAAAGGGCACTGAAAATTCCATGGAATGCCAGAAAATGAATTAATTTGTGTTGGAAAAAGTACAGCCACAATGCTCGTTAGAAGCAATAATGGCCAGGCTTTGTCTTACGTATTTTGGTCAAACACTCAGATGGGTTCAGTCTCTGGAGAAGGATATCATGTTTAGTAAAGTAGAGTGTCAGTGCAAAAGGGGAAGGCCCTCAATGAGTTAGAATGACACAGTGGCTGCAACGATGGCCTCAACGATTTTTAGTATGGCTGGTCCAGGACCGAGCAGTGTTTCATTCTGGTGTACATAGGGTTGCTATGAGTCAGAACCAGTACAATGGCACCTAAAACAACAAAAATACTTTCATGATTATATTTAAAATAATATATTTTGTATCGATGCCTATACTCATTTTGTTATAAATAAAAATGTAAAATTTCAAAAGCTTTACTTTTCCAAAAACTTAACATGGATCAAATATTACAAACTTAAATCAATGTGTTGAGCACAAAAATTAGCATGCAATTTACTCTGTAAATACAAACATTGAGTTGCTATTGGGAGTTTATTTTATCAAAATGGATTTGTGATTTCTTGTATGAGTAACAGTGACTGTATAGAAAACAAAAAATCAAGTAAACAAACACAAAGAAACCTGGTTAAGTCTGCAGTGCATTTAATATTATTGATTAAAAAAAAAAACTCACTGCCATCAAGACAATTCTACTCATAGCAACCCCTCCTTGGGTTTCTGAGGCGTTATCACTATGGAAACAGATTGCCCAATCTTCCTTCTGAGGAGTGACTGGTGGGTTTGGACTACCAGCCTTCTGGTTATGTAAGAGATATGTCCTGTATGATATGGATATAGATGTAAGCCATAGGGAACATACTGAAAAAGTTAAGAGACCAAGCAATGGGATATCTGGAGAAGGAACTTTCTAGGAAATAAGACACAACCTGCATACATTTTCAGAACAATTGCTGAAATAAAAAATTATCTAATGTGTTTCCAATGAGGAAATAAGTATTTCTTCTCTTTCGTTGTTTATTTTAATTAATTAATATATTTTATTTTTCATTTTTCTTCAATATTTGCAATGTTCTTCTGTTGTTTCTTTTGTAGTGGAAATTATATGAATACTTGAGGAATAAAATGTTCAATTATTTGAGGAAGCAAAAAAAAAGAAAAGAAAAGAAAGGAAGAAAAAGAATAGGCTAAGATCAACCATAAAGCAGAGCCCAAATGAGAAACATGATTGAAGCTATGGTATCTCTAAATTAGGTCACTTATGTACTTTACACTGCAACATTAATTGGAATATAGAGACTATATACTCTCCCTATAGACTATATCTATATATAGACTATATATAGATACCATATGAAGCTACAGCTTTACTAATTGAACATATGCCACTTTGAACATGAATAATAATCCAATAACCAAGTTTTATTTCATTCTAAAGTAGTTTCATTCTATTTAACTCTGTGACTTTCCTTCAAAATCATTTTCTTCTGGCCAGGGTTAAATTAACTCTGAGGCAGAAGTATGTTTGTATCTCTTTGTGCTTGTTTATTTGTTACTTTTCCATAAAATCACTATTACTAATTCAATAAATCACCAATTCATTTTAATAAAATAAATTCCCAGTAGTGACTTTATATGTTACAAATAGTAAATTAAATGTGGATTTTTATGCTCACCTCTTATTTACTATGTAAAATCTGATTCCTTCTGAGTTTTTGATTAGCAGTTTTTGAAATTTTACCTTTTCATTTATAAGAAAGGTTTATCCTTTCTTAAGCAATGATTAATGTATGAAGGTTATGGGAAAAGAACACAACCTCATTTACAGAGTTTCAAGGAGACCTTTTACAAAATGTGCCACGTTTCTGTTGATGAAGACAATGAAGAAGATGTATGTAAAATAGATTGAAAATAGAGGTGTTTTGCTGATAGTGATGTTTGAATTGTTGAAGAAAAACTAGAAAGATTCTAGATGTTTGGGAGAACTAAGGGAAGGCAATAAGTAGAAGAATGTAGAGTTTATAGAGATAAGCATATAAGAGATTGGGAATGAGCTAACATGGCAAGATTCATGAGATATGAGATATAAACAGTGGTAAAGTATTCAAAAAGTTTAGTATAGTTGTATCCAAATCAGACAGGCAATTAGTGAGTTCTGAGAGCAGAAAATATTCCTGGGACTGTTTTTCTTTCCATCCCTGAGTGTGAGTTTATGAATCATAAAGAAACTGTGGTCTCAGTCCCAGTGTGCTAGTTCATTCTTGATCCTTATTGTGGGAGGAGACAAAATAACTTAAATCTTACTTCTTGTTGAGTGAAAGAAGAACTACTGAGGTACACCTGGCTGCAGGACCACTTTTTTCACTGCAAATGGTAGGGACAGATACTCTGAAGGAGATACAGCCTTAGTTACAATATGCAGAGATTCCTAAGTGTGGCTGTGTCATGCTTTCTGTCAGAGAAATGTGCCTTCTATCTAAGATAAGGAGAAAACTACTTTTAAGTTGATGCTAGACTTCAAATCAATTGGGAAATTAACATTGCATATGTGACAACCGGCTATTACATTTGAAACTTAATCTTCTTAACTTTGTGAAGCCACATCATTCTGAAGTTGGGTTCCCTTAGAAGTCTGTGCTTACACTATAAATCCCTACTCGACACCTACATTTCAAAAAATAGTGTGTGTGTTTCTGCTCTAGAATGAATCAATAAAAACTGGATATGTTTGCTATTTTGGAACAATGTGTACCAAATACTTTCATCAACTGAGATGTTATAAAACATGCTGCATTTGTGTTTAAGAACAGTAACCAACTTCTAGTCAATTCCTTTGAGAATATCACTTTGAATAAATTGTTTTTTTCACCCTCATGCTGCTTTGTATTTCTGGTAAATGCTATGCATTTGATCCAAGTAAACTAGTATTATTAGATTCTTCTTTCCAGTTTCCCATACTTCTCTTTTTCCAAGATTCATTGGAAAGCGTCTTCATTTAAGAAAAAGAATGAAGTTAAATGTCTTTAAAGTCCAGAGAAAACTCAACTTCCACTGACCTGACCACCATCCCTGAGAGCCAATCTCTCTTTCCTCTCTAGACTTCTGCTGCACTGGCTTTCTTTCTGCTCTTAAAATTCACCAAACTTCTGCTTTCTGCAACAGATGAAGATTCCTCAAATTCACAAGTAAAAATCTGACTCACATCAAAAAATAAATAAATAAATAAATAAATAAATAAATAAATAAATAAATAAAATGAAAAAAACAAACCTTCTATTGTCATTCTCACAGCAAGGCCCTCTCAGAACTCCCATATCAAGTAAGGTTGCTCTCTTTCTTGCTTTCATAGGATTCTATGTGAAATATATATTTGTGCACTTGGTTTACCTATCTATTCACTCAACACATCATTTATTGAGTATCCCTTAGTTAGGTAATATTTTAAGCAATGAAGATAGACTGGAGATCAAAATACATCCATTTATAGAATCTTCACTATTTCCTTATTGTGAAGACAAGTGAATGTTTACATCTATATATAATTAAACAATGGTAAATCATATAAAGAAAAAACATTTTAGCAAAATCTTTGTTATTGAAAATGAAAAGTAGTAAAGTTTACATTGAGTAAGAAATTGATGAACCCATAAAGGAAGCTTGAATAGGAGATAATGAGGAGGTAAAGAGAACAAAAGAAGCCCTGGTGGCTCACTAGTTAAAATGCTTGCCTGCTGACAAAAGGTTGGCAGTTCAACACCATCAGCCCCTTTGCAGGAGAACAATGTGACAGTCTGCTTCCATAAAGATTACAACACTGGAAAGCCCATGGTGCAGTTGTATTCTGTCATCCAGGGTCACTATGAATTGCAATTGCCTTGATGGGAGTGGATTTTTTTTTTTTTTTTTTTAATAAAAAAGTGAGGAAAGAGGTATGTCATGTCCATAGGCCCTGGTGTCAAAGGAAATATGGTAGGTATGAGGATGAGAAAGCAGGTCAGTGTTGATGAGTTACAGAGACCAAAAAAAGAGGAAAGTTTTCACACACAGAGAAAGGCCAAGTTTGTTCACTTTATTATAATACTACTATTACATAAATATTTATATTTCTTTAATTCATTTGGAAGAGATTTCAATGAAAGGAATTTAGTTAAGGTCTGAATTTTTTTCTTTTAACCAAATTGTAATCCTATATTCTAATTACACTATTTTATTTGATATACCTTCTTTAGGGACAGTAACAAGGAGAGTAGGGAAAGATGGTAAAGAGAGAAAGATGACATGCACAACATGCTAACTATAATAGTTATATAGTCTGTTTTGGTAGTTGACTTATCCTTTTTCCCCATCAATTTATTCATGTTGTTTTTGTTGTTGTTTGCCGTCGAGTCGGCCCCGACTCATCGCGACCCCTCCTTGGGTTTCCGAGGCAGTATCACTACGGAAGTAGGACTGCCCAACCTTCCTTCCAAGAATTTATTCACAGTATAATTTAAATTTTAAATTTTGACTTATTAAAGGTAACTTGTAAAAATATTTTTACTGTTACACTTTAAGTCATCGTTCTGTTCATCTTTATTGTTTTCTTTATCTGTAGATAATTTTTTCGGGGGAGGTAGTATACATTGTCTAAACTTCATAATTTCTTTTTTCTTTTAATGACATTTCTGAATTTCCAGATTTCTCTTCTTATTGATATGTTGTTGTTGTTGATGTATTAGAATTAAAATGGAGCATTATTAAATTACCTCTACTTTGCAGTATAATTAAGAGTCCATTATATATAAACTGGAAAACAGTTCATGTATACACTGTTTGGGTTATTTAAATGCCATTTTTTCCACTAAAATTAATCTGACTTTATTGAGACTTATAAACAAAGTGTAATAATCTAACATCTGGATACTTGTTCCTCTCTACCTTAATAGATAAGTGCTATATATATCACTAGAGTCCCTGGGTGACAAAAACAGTTAAGTATCAGGCTACATTAGAACTGACAGGTTTGAAGTTCAGGTCCACCTAGAGGTCCTACAGAAAAAATCTGATAATCTTTCAAAAGGTCACAATTATGAAAACCCCATGGACCTCTTACACACTTGGAGCTGTCTTGAGTTGGAATTGACTCAAGGCAACTGTTACTAGTATATGTATCACTTACTGTACCACTGGATGTCGTAATGTCCTAGAACTCTCTTTCACATCATATATATATGGGATCCTCAAATAAAACAGGAGGTATATTAGCAGAGGTCCTGTGTATTCAGCCAAAAATACCTGAAAATAAGAAAACAATTTAGATTAAACTATATATATATATATATATATATATATATATACACACACATTGTTGTTGTTATGTGCCGTCGAGTTGGACCTGACTCATAGCGACCCCTTCTTTGGTTGCCAAGGCAGTATCACTACGGAAGGAGCTCCTTCTTTCCAAGAAGTGGCTGGTGGGTTTGAACTGCCAGCCTTCTGGTTAGCATTCAAGTGCCTTTGGCACTATGCTACCAGAGCATATATATATATATTTTTTTTTTTTTTCTTTTCCAATTGTGATTTGGGTGAAAACTTACAGACAATTCACTTTACCTACAACAGTTCATGAACATTTTGTTTCATGAAATTGATTTCAATCCCCACAATATAATAGCTCTCTTCCCGCTTCCCCCGTGGTTACCTTTTCCCTCTCTCCTTCTGTCCAATGTACTCCAGTGCTCTGAGCTATCTCCCTGTGCACATATTGCCCTTCTGATCTCCCATGATAGATTGTTCTTACTCACTGCTGTCGAGTCAGATCTGACTCATAGCAACCCCTCCTTGGGTTTCTGAGGCAGTATCACTACAGAATTAGATTGCCAAATCTTCCTTCCGAGGGCTGGCTGGTGAGCTTCAACCAAAAGCCTTCTGGTTTTCAGTAAAACGCCCTAGGCACTATGCCATCAGAACTCCTTTATTGTTCTTAGGAATAAACCAAAACCAAACTCACTACTATCTAGTAGTTTCTGACTCATAGCAACTCCTTGGGTTTCTGGTATCTCTACTAAGTAGATTGCCCAATCTTCCTTCTGAGGGGTGGCTGGTGGATTTCCACTTCCAGCTTTCTTATTAGCCACCAGAGCTCCCAGGAGTGTACACACTGGGTGTAAATGTTCACCCTATATGTCTAAACAGTATATTTAGTTGTACAGATGCTATCAAATTTTAAGTGAAATAAGGTTTACTTATGATAATGAACCTGTCCACAAACTTGATCTACTGCATGAACTGGATTTAGTAGACAGATAATACACTAGCTTGCATTAGGCTTCAATGAGTAAAATATGTATTCATCCACCAACTAGACTAGGGTCTGTGGATACAGTAATGAACAAAACAGACAAGATCCTCCATCTAACTACATTAAGCATGCTTTTGAATTAACATGTTATTTGTTTCAATTTTCTCTGAACTCTTCAATTCATTATAATTTAATAAATATTTTTTTAATATAAATTACTTTTAACTAGTTAGGATAGGTGCTAAACAGCTTCAGGATAAATGGAGAAAAGATCAACATTGTCAAGGACTTGATATTACTTGGTTCTACAATGAACACCAATGGAAGCAGCAGTGAAGACATCAGATTAAGGCAGAACATACTCAGTCTGTAAAACAAAAGAGACTGGAAAATTTCTCCACTGGTACTCCCCCTCCCTCTCTCCACTTCTTCTTTTCACATGCTTCTTCTGCTTCTGTGAAAATGCTATCTAGTGTCCTTCAAAAGTAACTAATGATCTCATATCCCATAAATCCTGGAAACAAGAAGTATAAAAGCACCACACGGCCTTTTTTCAGGGCTCAGTCCCTGGATATCAATCCACTGAGTCTGGTGCTAGCACAATAAAGTCCTTTCTTTTTCACCATAGTGCTCAGTGTTAGTGTTTACCTTGGTGGCACCAGTAACATTTCTGGTGCATTGGCCAGGAAACCTTCTTGGTTTCACCCTCCTCAGTCACTTGAGGGACCGGTAGCATGCCTATTGCTGACCCCAGGAAGCTGGTGGCCCAGGCCAGACCTTGATGTGGGGAAATGACCTGCTGAGTGTACTGGTGTAATATTTGACATTATGTGGGTCACTTACTTTGGGGTGAGAGCCAGCCCCACCTCTGATTCCGAGGACTTAACAGGAGGAGGAACGGCCACCTTCCAGACATCTGAACCACAGTAGGTTACAGGGGGGCCCCACAGTCAGTCAGTCAGCCTGCCAGTAGGCAGAAGGAGAACTTGATCAACTCCCAAAGCACCATCTGAGTATCATCCAAGTTTGGTGATGAGACACCACAGTCACCCACAGGTAGTACAAAATTTTGGGGACTGGTATGTGTACTGGTGAGCCTGTGTGTGTGTGTGTGTATGTGTGTGTATCTGTGAATGTGTCTGGCTGACATATTAAGAGATCAGAAAGCTGGGAGCATGTGCTGAGCTGCTCTCCTAACTGGTGGTGACCCTCATACCACTAAGGGAGATGAGCTGGCCGATAGCTCAGCAGGACTTTCAGGTAAGGGGCTTATACTGACTCACAAAAGCTAAGAGGTACCTGAAAAATCCTCATGAGAGGAACAGGAAGAGCTCAGCGAAGCTACTAGTGGCTATGTTGTGTTGCAATGGGGGGAGGGGGGGGCTCAGAGTCAAGAAGGAACCCCACTACAGATCATGTTAAAAAATTTTAAAAGGGGATTTGGTGCACAAGATTATGGAGTAAAGTTGCAGGCAGGGAAACTTAGAATCCTTTGTGAATTAAAGTGACCAACTTTCTAGGTTGAGTGGTCATCAGAGGGAATGCTGGATAAAAAAGCTGTTATGAGAATCGGGCTGGTGGTAATTGGTGAGCCCGGTCATCTGGATCAATTCCCCTACATAGACACATGGCTTCAGTTGGTCACAAGCCTATCCCCATGGATCCAAGGGCTAATTAGTCTGGTGATGGTTTCTTGGAGCCACAACCCAAAGGAGGAAAAGAAAGTTTAAACATCACCTTCTGCTTTACCTTAACCCTCAAGGACTCCCATTCTTCAGGAAGTGCTGGAGGAGCTGGCATCCCCTCCTTATGCCCCAATATACCCATCTTTAAAAACCCTCCAGCCACAGACACCACCCCCACTCCTTCCTGGCTCTACCAACAGCTCAGGGCCAACTCCAAATGTGGCCAGCATTGACCCATCCTACCTCAGTTCATATACCCCATCACTTCCCTCAGCCTCTACCATCAGCCTGGGGGCTGCAACTCAAGCCAGGGCCCGCATTGGGCCACCCCATCTCAGTCTGTACACCCCATTGCTTCCCTCAGCCATGCAAATGGTTCTCTGAGAAATGAGGGAACCCACTTATATGGACTTGGATGGCCAGGTCCAAGGAGGACAATGCAACTTAGTTTATCAATCATTCACCACCAATGACCTCCTCAATTGGAAACATCATACCCCACCATACACTTAGAAGCCCCCTAATAGACCTCATGCAATCTATCTTCCAAGCCTATAACCCCACCTGGACAGATTGCTGCCAGCTTCTCATGCTATTCGATACTGAGGAACAGAGATGAGTATTGCTGGCTGCTGTCCAGTGGGCAGAGGAGAATGCTCCAGCAAGAGTAAAGAATGCACAGGTGTATGCCAAGAGATGCTTCCCAGATGAAGATCCACATTGGGAATGAGAGGGAAGGCCTTTGGAACTTGGAAACTTACCAGGAAACCCTCCTGCAGGGGTTGCAGAGAGTCAGTCAAAAAGCAATCGACATTAACAAGGTGATTGAAGTCCTACAGGATACAGGGGAAAGGCCCAGCACTTTCTAAGAGAGGCTCTATGAAGCATACAGACTCTATACCCCATTTAACCCAGAGAGCCAAGAGAATCAACAAATGGTCAACACTGCCTTAGTGAACCAAAGCACAGGAGATATTGACCAAAACTTCAAAATCTGGAAGGTTTCACGGGCATGAACTCCACCCAACTTTTGGAAGTAGCAAATAAAGTCTTCAGAAACTGAAACCAGGAGACAAAGTGTGAGGTAGACTGGTAAATGAAGAAAAAGGCAGACCTCATTGCACTGACACTCACCCAAACTAGGCTGGGCCCATCTAACAACTGAAGAAGAAGAAATGAGAGACCTGCATGCAGGAACAGTGGGGAGGGAAGGCCTCCCCTAGGCTGAGATCAATTTGTCTACTGCAAGGAGAGAGAACACTGGAAACAAAATAATAAAAAAGAAAAACCCAGACTACCAAAAGAAACTGGTCTATTCAGCATGACCAAAATGGAATTCTTTGAGGACTGAGACAAACTGAGTCCAGTTGCCCACCCTCCACAACCCATGGTCCAAGTTGAAGTAGAGGAAAAGGTTATTGACTTCAGGAGGAAAAGCAATAACGCACCAGGCTGAAATCCTTAATTTACTGGATACGGTGTGGGATCCTATTCAAGTCGCAGTAGTACATTGTAATAGAAACCAGAAAGAGAATACACAGAAGACTGGAGGAAATCAGAAAGCTAACCAAGAAGCCGAAAAGCAGCCATGGAACCCATGGAAATCGTTACCACCATCCTCTCCTCCCTTGGATGTCAGAAGCCAGCCCAACATATACACAAGAGAAAAAAAAACAGTGGCTACAACAAGAAGGGGAACTCTGGTAGCATAGTGCCTGAGCACTTGACTGCTAACCAGAAGGCTGATGGCTTAAACCCACCAGCCACTTCTCGGAAGGAAGATGAGGCAATCTACTTCTGTAGTGAAACTGCCTTAGAAACCCAAGAAAGCGTGACTATGAGACGGGTCCGACTCCACAGCATAGAGCAACAACAAAAACAACAACAACAACAAGGGGCCAAGCAGGATAAAACTGGGTGGCAACACTTACCCAACAGAAGAATAGTAATCTCTGGGTTACTAGTCCCCTCCCTTATCAGCAACTTTCACTCAGACATTCATTTGGACCGGGGGCCAAAGAGCAGCTGCTGGGAAAGTATTTTTATATCCCTCGACTCTTCCTAACACTCACAAAAAGAGCCAGCCAGCAATGTGCAACTTTTTACAAAAACAATCCATGATGGGGTCCCTCACCACTTCCTGGCATCTTGTCTGTAGGAGCTGTACCTTTTGAAAACCTGGTGGTAGATTTCACTGAGCTACCCAAGAGTGGTGGCTAACACTATCTTCTAATAATGGTGTGCACCTATTCCAAATGGGTGGAAACCTTTCCAGCCCACACGGAAAAAGCCAGGGAAGTAACATGAATCCTGTTATGGGAAATCATCCCAAGATAGGAACTCCCCTTGTACATAGGATCAGACAATGGACCAGCATTTGTAACAGAAGTAGTACAGGAAACAGCTCAGGTGTTGCACATGAATTGGAAACTTCATACTACTTAAAGGTGCCAGAGCTCAGGCAAAGTAGAATGCATGAATAGAACTATAAAAACTGGACTCAACAAACTATGGCAAGAAGCTCACCTAACCTGGCTGCAAACCCTTCCTTTAGAACTGCTAAAAATCAGGTGTCCCCCACAGAAAACTACAGTATATTCCCCCTATAAAATCCTTTTCACCAGACCCCTACCTCTCCTTCATTCCATGCCCAGAACACCCAAGAAAGGGGTGAAACAAAAGTTAGCAATCGGCTAAAAGCACTGGGTATAGTGTCAGCACAGATATCTAAATAGGTGACGAAAAGACTCTTCATAAACCTTTTCTCTCCTGTACATGCATTCCAGCTGGGGAATCAGGTGTAGGTTAAGGACTGGAAACTAACCTCCCTGAAACCTAAGTAGAAGGGATCACTTACTGTTATTTTAACCACCCCTACAGCAGTCAAGGTTGAAGGCATCACTCCGTATATTTAGCATTCCAGGATTAAAAGCACCATACCCGATGATTCTGACAATTCTTGTGTACTCCCTGTAGCCCTAAGATCCATTAAATTGATTATCAAAACTGTGTTGGATAGAAAAACTGCCTCTCTTATATTATGGCTTTCTAGATATAAGTCACTGAACCAAAGTTTAGAACAAATCATTCAGGAAGACACTGAGGCTCCTTAAAATTTAAACAGAATGAAGGCACCTCAAAGGGGGGAATGAGGCAGGACACACTCAGCTTGTGAAACAAAAGGGAGTGGAAAATTCCTCTACTGGTACTCCCCCTCCCTCCTTCCACTTCTTCCCTTCACATACTTCTTCTGTTTCTGTGCAACTCCTAGCTAGTGTCCTTCTAAAGTAACTTCAAAAGTTATTCCATTGCCTCACATCCCATAAATCCCAGAAAAAAAAGAACATATAAAGCACCACATGGCCTTTGTTCAGGGCTCAGTCTCTGCATGTGAATCCACTGAGTCAGGTGCTAGCACAATAAAGTCCTTTCTTTTTCACCATCCTGCTCAGCATTAGTGTTTCCCTTGCTGGCTCTGGTAACAAAATGACATATTGTATTAGGCAAATCTTCTGCAAAAGACTTCTTTCAAATGATGAAGAGTAAAGATGTCTCCTTGAAGACTAAGGAGAGTCTAACCCAAACCATGGTATTTTCAATTGATTCTTATGCATGTGAGAGCTGGACAATGAATAAGGAAGACCAAAGAAGAGTGGATGCTTTTGAGTTGTGGTGGAAAAGAATGCTAAGAATACCATGGTCTGTTAGAAGGACTAACAAATCTGTCCTGAAGAAGTGCAGCCAGAATGCTCATTTGAAGCAAGAATGGCCAGACTTTGTCTCACCTACTTTGGTCATGTTGTCAGAAGGAACCATTCCCTGGAGAAGGATATCATGTTGACAAAGTGGAGGGTCAAAGAAAAAGGGGAAGGCTCTCAATGAGATGGATTGACACAATGGCTGCAGCTATGGGCTCAGGTATAACAAGTATCGTGAGGCTGGCACAGGACCAGGCAGTGTTTCGTTCCACTGTGCATAGGATCCTTTTCAGTTGGAGACAAGTTGACAACACCCAACAACAACAGCAACAGGATTGGAGCTATAGAAAATAACAAAAGGTCATCTTTGGAAGAGTCAGCTGAGATTTTAAGAGAAAAAAACAATGTATAAATTAATAGCTCAAAATAAAAGAAAATATTGAACCTAATAAATCATTTTCCTCAGAAACAATGCAACAGATTTTACTGATGATCCAAACTGTTATAAACATACTTCTTCTGTGTATCCCTAGGCCAAAAGTTATATCATTTTTTAAATGGATGAACTGTCCCTGTCACTGAGTAGAATGAACTACATAGTCACTTTATTTCTTTTCCTTTCCAAGGCCTTATTATCTTGAACATAATTTATTTGACAGAGATTCAAATTGAGGAATCTGCTATCTATGTTAGAAATGTTTTATTTAGATTCTAATGAGTCTTAGTGGGTAGTTTAAAGAATTGGACTGGGTTATTTGATATATGAAAAAAATTGGAAAGGTAATTGGAATAAAACTATATGATTGCAAAATGAGTAAATTACAGATTATTTTTCTCATCATTTTCTGAATATAGTGACTGTCCATAATTCTGCTTTGCATTGAAGCTAATGCCAGGTTTAAACCACTCTCTGGATTTTTCAAAAAAAGAGAGGAAAAATAATTTGCATTCCAATGTTTATAAAGAGAAAGAACACAGAATATGACAATGACAAATTTCATCATATCACTACTTTGTTGTCTTGGCTCATTTTCATCATTTTCTGAAGAAAACTTGAAGTTGCACATTTTTCTCAAGTATGTAGGTGTGCATATTAATTAGACATCATGTTCCCATCTCTGGCAAGAATTTTCAGTATGTAGAGGGTTAGGAATGGAGTTCTGGTAGCGTAGTGCCTAAGGCATTTGACTGCTAACCAGAAGGCTGGCAGTTCAAATCCACGAGCCGCTCCTCGGAAGGAAGGTTGGGCAATCTATTTCCGTAGTGATACTGCCTCAGAAACCCAAGGAGGGGTAGCTATGAGTCGGGTCTGACTCGACAGCGCATAACAACAACAACATAGGGTTAAGATACATAACATATATGAATGTTTTTACATATATGTGTGTTTATATTTATTTATATAATGTATACACACATTTATATGTGTTGTTGATGTTTGTTGCCATCAAGTGGGCTCAGACCCACAATAACTATATGTATAGCAGAAAGAAACATTGTCTGATCCCATACCTTCATCAAAACAGCTGATATGGTTGATCCCATACTTGCAGCTACTGTGTCAGTCAATCTCATGGAGAATTTTCTTCATTTTTGCTGACTGTCCACTTTACTAAATATGATGTTATTTTCTAATGAAGATGTAGTTATTTATATGTAGATTTCTCCTTCTGTAATTCTTTCAGTAATATTCATAATCTATCAAGTCAAGTAAGAATTCACTGCTCATTGAGTCAAATACACAGTGATAATAACAATTCAACATCTGATAAATTTCTTATAAAATAAAACCAAACCAAACCAAACTCACTGCCGTTGACTCTCACTGCCAACTCATAGCTACCATTCCCTGGGTTTCCAAGGTGGTATCTCTACAGAAGTAGATTGCTCAACCTTCCTTCCAAGGAATGGCTGGTAGGTTTGAACCACCATCCTTCTGGTAAGCAGTCAAGTGCCTTGGGCACTATGCCACCAGAGCTCCTTATTGTAAAATAGTATCATTTTAAAGAGTATATTAACTTAATGACTTAGAACATGACTGATTATTCATGTCATAAGGAGAAAATATTTACCACTTTTGAATATTTGATGTTAGAGTCTAACCATTATTCTAGATTAATAAACATTATATATATAATAGAAGTGCAGCCAGAATACTACTTAGAAGCTAGAATAAATAGATTTAGAGTCATGTTTTCAGAAGCGACCACTCCCTGGAGAAGGATATCATGAAGGGTATAAGTACAAGGTCCAAAAAAATGGAGAAGACCCTCAATGATATGTATTAACACAGAGGCTGCCATGATGGGCTCCAGCATGGCTCTACTGTGAGGATGATGCAGGACTGTGCAGTGCTTTGTTCTGTCGTGCATAGAGACTCTGTGAGTCAGAACCATCTTGACAGGACACAACAACTACAACAATCTGTTTTAGTACAACTAAACATTTGTTGTTGTTGTTGTT
>NW_006922525.1:280266-283771 GCF_000298275.1 Orycteropus afer afer | reverse complement strand
TTACTAAGCACAAGCCCACCTGTGCTTACCTAGCTCCCGGGGACACATTGAGTGTTTTCTGTAGAGGTGACTGGGATTGCATGACCCCCGAGCGCTTGCTCAGTGAATAACAATAATGCTTTACAGCCTAATCCTGTTTTCAACAGCATCTGATATGGTCAAGTCAAATTTCAGTAAAATCTCTAAAAACATACAAGGAATGAATAATGTTGTGACCAACAGCAAACAAGCATCAATCTCACTCTTTATAAAGTTAATAAAAATGCTATCATGTTTTAGTCAAAGGAAATTAAACTATAATCTCTGTCCTTTAACTCCTGAGAATAAATCTGAAGATCCTGCCTAGCTTACAGACATATGTTCCAGGAGACCCAATATTTTATCATAAATATTATTCATGAGGAAGCATAGAGATTAAAGTCATATAAAAAATGAATGATATATCCTAAAGGCACCAGCAAATGATAGAAAATAACTTTTGGACAATTCATCTTTTTCTTTAAAAAAAAATAAAATAAAAACTTGGAGGTTGTGATAATTGAGGTTATGTGTCAACTTGGCTGGGCCTGGTATTGAGTGGCTGGACAGTTGAATGTAGTTATTCCCCATGATGAGATTGTTAATAAACTCCATGGTGAAATCTACCGGAGCAGCTAAGTAGTTGCCTTAGGAATGTGGTCTGCTTCCAGTATATAAGGAGAGTTTTTGAGAAAATTTCTGGAGCTTTTGGCACTCTTGAATCCTGCATATACTAAGTTGTTGTTTTGCCATATTGTCTTCCAATCTTGGGACTGTTAATGGACTTGAATTAGTGGCCTGCCATGTGGTTTGACAATTTTAAAATTGTCTTATTTTACTGATAGACTTTGGGTTTCTCAATCTCAGCAGTCATCAGTTGCCTGAGTAAAGAGACATCTCCAGCTCCAGTGGGCCTGGAGCAAGAGATAGAGCTGAAACTCATAATTGAGAGGCTTTCATCCAACCCCTAGAACTGACACTTTGAACTGAGTACTCTAGCCTCCTAAATTATAAGAGAATAAATCTGTTTGCCTACCCACTTGTGGTATTCTTCTGTTAGAGTGGCACTATTGGACCAAAACAGAAGAAATAAGGAAAGCTATTTTTTTTCTTCTTCTTTTTTTTTTTTTTTATTAAACAGAAAGTATTAAGAAAATAGATTTAAAATGAGGAAAAACATATTGAAAACTATTTATAAGGCAATATTCTCAAAATCCATCACTTGCCTGCCAGTTTGGTGGCTTGTGCATTGCTGTAAAACAAGAAGCTATGCCACCAGTATTTGGAATACCAGTAGGAGCATGAATGGTGGACAGGTTTCAGCAGACCTTCCAGACTAAGACAGAATGATAAGAAGGACAAAACCATTCCAGTTCTAAAAGAATTGACAACAGAAAACCTTATGAATAGCACTGAAACTCTATCTGATATATTATTACTGAAAAATATTATGAATAAACCTGAAATATCATCTGATATACTGCCAAAAGATAAGCCTCTTTGGTTGGAAGACACTCAAAATACGACTAAGGAAGAGCTACTTCCTCAAATTAGAGTCAAGCTTAATGATGTGGATGGAGTAAAGCTTTTGACACCTTCATTTGCTGATGGGACACAGTGCAAAATGGGATGAAACAGCTACAAACATTTGTTAATAATCAGACAGTGGAATGTATGAACTAAGAAGATAGGAACATAGGAAGTTGTTGAAAATAAAATGGAATGCATAAAGATCAATAATCTATGCATTAGTGAGCTGAAATAAATTGGTATTGGCCATTTTGAATCAGACAATCATAAGGTCTACTACGCCAGGAATGACAAATTGAAGAGGAATGGTGTCACCTTCATTGTGAAAAAGAATATTTCAAGATATATTTGGAAGTATAATTCTGTAATTTATAGGATGGTATCCATACTCCTGCAAGAAAGATAAGTTAGTATGACAATTATTCAAATTATGCACCAATCACCAAAGCAAAAGCTGAAACAATTGAAGATTTATCCCAAATTCTGCAGACTGATATTGATCAAACATGCAATCAAGATGTATTGATTATTGCTGGTGACTGTAATGTGAAACTTGGAAATAAAGAAGCAGCCTTGGTAGTTAAAAATATGGCCCTGGTGATAGAAAAGACACCAGAGATCTCATGAAAGAATTTTGCAAAACCAATGATTATTTATTGCAAAACCATTTTTCAAAACCATAAATAGTGGCTATACATGTGGACCTCACCAGATGGAATACACAGAAATCAAATCAACTACATCTCTGTGAAAAGGTGATCAAGAAGCTCAATATAATCAGTCAAAACAAGGCTAGGAGCTGACTGCAGAACAGACCATCAATTGCTCATATACAAGTTCAAACCGAAGCTGAAGAAAATTATAATAAACCCACCAGAGCCAAAATATCACATTTAGTATATCCCACCTAAATGTAGGCACCATCAGAAGAACATATTTGACACCTTGAACACCAGTGACCAAAGACCAGACGAGTTGTGGCATGACAACAAGAACCTCATATATGAAGAAAGCAAAATGTCATTAAGAAGAAAATAAATGAAGAGACCAAACTTGATGTTAGAAAGACTCTGTAACTTACTCTTGGATGGACAGTAGCCAAAGAAGAAGGAAGAAACATTGAAATAAATGATCTGAACACAAGATTTCAAATGGCCGCTTGAGAAGACAAAGTATTGTAATGAAAGGTGCCAAGACCTGGAATTAGAAAACTAAAAGGTAATAACACATGCAGCACCTCCCAAGCTGAAAGAATGGAAGAAAAAATTCAAATCTCAAATTGCAGTACTGAATGATTCTATGGGCAAAATATCGAACAATACCTGAAGCATCAAAAGAAGATGGAAGGAATACACAGAGTCAATGTATCAAAAAGTACTGGTAGACATTCAGTCATTTCAGGATGGAGGATGTGATCAAGAACCAGTAGTACTGAAGGAAGAAATCCAAGCTATACTGAAGGTACGGGCAAAAAAAAAACAGGATCTGGTAATTACAGACAGAATAGCCACTGAGTTGTTTCAACAGTAAGACGGACGCAGCAATTACAGACAGAATAGCCACTGAGGTGTTTCAACAGTAAGACGCAGCAATTACAGACAGAATAGCCACTGAGGTGTTTCAACAGTAAGACACAGCTCTGGAGGCATTTATTTGTCTTTGACAGGAAATTTGGAAGACAACTATGTGGTCACCTGACAAAACGAGATCCTTATTTGTGCCCATTCCAAAGAAAGTAGACTCAACAGAATGTATAAATTATAGAACAATATCATTAATATCACATACAAGTAAAATTTTGTTGAAGATAAATTAAAATCATTTGCAGCACTATATTGGCAGGGAACTTCTAGAAACGAAAGCTAGATTTAGAATAGAATGTGGAATGAGGGATATCATTACTGATGTCAGATGAATATTAGCTGAGAGCAAAAAAATACTAGAAAGATATCTCTCT
>NW_006922525.1:272372-279666 GCF_000298275.1 Orycteropus afer afer | reverse complement strand
GTGCACCTAACCCAAACCATAGTATTTTAAAAATACTATGTGAAAACTGTACAATAAATAAGGAAGACTGAAGAAGAATTGATAGCTTTAAATTGTAGTTTTTTCAGAGTACTGAAAATATCGTGGACTGACAGAAGGACGAACACATTCATCCTGGAAGAAGTGCAGCAGGAATTTTCTTTGGAAGTGAGAATGGCCAGACTTCTACTTACCTGCTTTGGTCATCCTTTCAGAACGGACCAGTCCCTAGAGAAGGATACCATACTAGGTAAAGTGGAGGGCCAGAGAAAAAGGGAATATCCTTCAATGAGATGGATTGCCGGAGTGACTGAAATGGTGGCTCAAGCATAGCCAGTATTTTGAGGATAGCACAGGAGAGGGCAATGTTCTGTTCTGTTTTTCACAGTGTTGTTATGAGCAGGAGTCAACTCAAAGGCACCTAGAAACTGCAACAACAACATTCTCAAAATGGAAATGCTGTTTTTTACTTTAAAAAAAATAGAAATATCTATCTATCTATCTATGTATCTATCTATCTATATATATATATATAAACATTAAAAGACAAATACATATACTCAACTAGTTATATGAACTGGGAAGGCTGGGAACTCCACTAGCATCTGCAATTTTAGTGGAGGCTGTATATTCAAATTAAACACATAGAGTACATTTAAATTCCAATTAACCTCCTCTTTCAAAATGCATTCCTGCTTCCCCTTTACAGAAAATTCTCTGAATTAAACTAATGTGTTTCTTAAATTTAATATTCATGACTTTTATTAGGCAAGCAAGATACTGGGGTGTTTGGGGAATATCCATGGAATCCTCCATGTGGTATATATACCTAAAGTGAATGGAAAAACACAATAAGCTGTTTTAGAAAATATGAGTTGAAACAAGTGTCTGTGATGTTGTTATAAATTTGTTAGCACATATCTCTTTAGAATGTGCTAATGCATTTCACCCTCTTTTGCAGAAAACAAACAAAACAAAACAAAAAGTCTTATTATCACTATCATTATCAAGGATGTTTTTGACTTTGTTTCTGTGTTTTCCCTAATTTGAATTGGAAGTTGAAAACAAAACACATTGCAAGTTTCACTGTTACTTATAATTAACAAAAATAAAGTTGTTCCAAATGTAATCTTCAAAAAAATAGCAAGTATACAAAATAAAAATTACAAAGTCATTATCAATATTAATTTCACTACTAATTGTTATTTAATGAGTACAGTGAAGTGAGTATCATACTATTTTTGATGCTAGATGCCATCAACTCCATTCTGACTCATAGTGACCTTATCTATATAAAACAGAACAGAACTCTGCCTAGTTTGCACCATCCTCACAAGCTTTGCTATGCTTGAGTCCATCATTGTGGCCACTGTGTTAATTCATCTTGCTGCAGGTTTTCTCCTCTTTCACTGGTCCCCTACTTTACCCAGTATGACACTCTTCAGACAGTGGTTCCTTTGCACAACATGACTACAGTAGGAGACAAAATCTGGCCCTTCTTATTTCTAAAGAACATTCTGTCTTTACTTCCTCCAAGACAGATGTGCTCTTTCTTCTAAAATTTCATGCTACTTTAAAAGTTCTTCACCAACACCACAATTCAAAAGCATCAATTCTTCTGTGGTCTTCTTCATTCACTATCCAGCTCTCACTTGCATATGAAGCTGTTGAAAATACCATGGTTTTGGTCAGGCACACCTTAATCTTCAAACTGACATCTTTGTCAAAACTCTTAAGAGATCTTTTGGAGGAGATTTTCCCAGTGCAAATTAAATACATTATTTAATGTCTTGATGGCTGCTTCTCTGGATTTTGATTGTAGATCCAAGGAAATGAAATCCTTGAGAACTTCAATCTTTTCTCCATTTACCAAGATGTTGCTTATTGGTCTGTTGTTGAAGATTTTTGTTTTCCTTATGATGAGGTGTAATCTATACCTCAGGCTGTAGTCTTTGATCTTTATCAGTAAATGCTTCAAGTCTTCTTCATGTTCAGCAAGCAAGGTTGTATCATATGCATAAAGCAGTTTGTTAATGATCCTTCCTCTGAAGGTGATGCCACATTCTTCTTCATATAATCCATCTTCCCTTATTATTTGCTCAGCATACATATTGAATAAGTACCATAAGCGATACAACCATGACATACACCCTTCTGATTTTAAACCATGAATTATCCCCTTGTTCTTTTTTGGGGAAAAAAAAACAAAAAGTCTCTTGATCTATGTACAGGTTCCTCAGACCACAATTAAGTTTTCTAGAATTCTTATTCTTCCCAGAATTATCCATAATTTGTTATGATCTACACAGTCTAATGCCTTTGCATAGCCCAAAAAGGTCAAGTAACCATGTTTCTGGTATTCATTGTAGAAGTGTGCTCCACAGAGTTTTCATTGTCTGATTATTCAGTAATAGGCTGACAGTCATTTCTTCCAAGGTACCTTTGCATTTACTTGAGCTGTTAATCTTTCAGTTAGCAGCTAATCATAGTAACCATCTGTACTACCCGGGTATGCTTATTGAAGATTTTCAAAGTGAAAATTTTGGAAAGCAGTGTCCATAGAGATAATTGAGCCTGGTGTATGCAGCAATTAGGAGCTTCTACCAGTTACAGAAGTAGCAACTACATGCCTGATAGAAGGAGCAAAGTTCTTTTACCATCCTAGGAATGAAAGAACTGCTATTGTTATTACATACCTCCCAAGGGTGGAATTGGTCTTATAACTATTTCAGGATGCAAGTTAGTTCATAAAAGATTTACAACCTGTGTGTAAAGTTAAAGTGGAAATAGATTTGTGTTCACATAGATTGAACCTCAGCCTGGACTCTTTAATATCAATGACAAGATAAAGATGATTGGATTATCTGGATCCAATAATGCCATTTGTTCATCTGAATGATGAGAAATCATCCTTGAAAGACAAAATCGTCATAAGCCTCCATATATTTTAATTTTTTTTTCACATGCAATTTCCTGAACTTACTCAGAAATATGAGGGTATACAGAAATCAAGAAATTATGACCAAACTCACAATAAATAACAGACATTTGAAATATGTATTATCAGACACAGATTTATTAAAAAAAAAAAACTACATTTTCTCTATGAAGCTATTTATTTCAGCCATTTATTTAAGGATTATTATGTAATTAATGCTTCATTATTCTACGTGTTATAAGTGGCAAGAATTTTGCTCAGTATTTAATGATATCACACTCCTCTTTGGTCAAAACAATTATTAATTTTGGCCTTAGTAATTTAAAGAGATTCTTTCTAAAAATATACCTATCAACAATGCTTTTATTATTCAGGCACAAGTTAATAATTTATAAATGTACAGGAACATTATGTGTGGTAAAATATTGCTTTTGCTATATAATTTAGTTGATATAAAGTGGGTGTGATTGCAATGTAATGTGCATATTTTTAGCATTAAATAGGACTGACTTATTTGGAGCAAATGTCTGTGTGAACCATTGGGTTGTTTTAAAAATATCCAGCCTATTTCTAGAGTTCTCTTAGTCACTTAGATGACTTTCTTCTCAATAAGCTGTAATTTTCTAGTACAATTGTCATAGAATTCCACCTTGTACTTTTTCTCCTCAGTGCTTATCTGGATGATGCACTTGGAATAATTAATGAATTCTCAGTGAACGCAACTCACCTTGACACAATTTCTTGAAGAGTTCTCCTATTATTGTCTGAATGTAGACAAAGACCTTCTGTATAAATTAATCCTTAAAGATAAAAATTTACTTAATCTAAAAGCTGTTTTAGCATTATGTCTGTAGATATCACATTTAAGTACTAAAATTTTTTATTGCTTGCTCATTTCATTCATTGTTTTCTAAACATGATATAATACACTCAAAAATATATTTAGAATATTCTAAATTCTTAGTGCATCAAAATAGAACCTAAAACTCTCAATAAAATTTGGAAATTGATTTTATTAACAAAATACTAAAAACAGGAAGGAAATAAATTCAAAAAAGGTAAGTAAAGAATGTGATAGTCCTTTAACTAATAGATATAAAGTTGAATTTATCTTTAGAAAATTATGATGTATTTAGTAGGCCTCATTTGCAATAACTTTTTAAATTTGTTGTTTAACTATATAAAGTTCAAAACACTGTGAATAATAATGCCGATATTTAATGCTGGCAAAAGGAAAGCCGTTTTAAATAGAAAACTTTAAAAGTGTAATCATATCACAAACATTGAAAGATAAAATTTAACCTGAATAAATTTTTAAAATTCAAACAATAAAAATAAGTTAATTTAACTGAAAAACATTATAGTGATTGTACTATTTTTACTTCAACGTCAGACTAAATTTTATTGTCTCTGTCACTATATACCAAATAATATTTCCTTCTACTGATGAATACAAGCCATCAATTTATTCCATGATTCATGCTTGTTTCAATTATTGTAAAAATATATCAAATATTTTCATTTTTTTCTTAGTCATCCATGTTTCTTCATGTAGCCACAGTTCTTGTAAGAACAGCAGCACCTATTGTCCTAAGTCAATTCCTAGTTATGGCCACCCTATACCATAGGGCTTCCAAGGCTATATAATCTTTATGGAAGCACATTGCAACATCTTTCTCCCATGGAGCAACTGGTGGATTAGAATCACTGATCTTTCTGTTAGCAGCCTAGTGCTTCTGCTCTCAACTTCTATTGTCCCCCCTTTCAGAGATCCTATCTTTCCAACACAAAGAACCAAAAGAACACTTTCCTAAACTAAAAGAAAGCTTACTTCTTCACTCTCAATGTTGGTGAGTTTTTCTTCCTTTCCCTTAAAACCTCAGGGTTTTTTTTTTTCTTTTGTTTTGTTTTGTTTTCATTACTGGTTATTCTGTTTCCTCTCTTTCTACATTTGATAGGTTCCTTGATATCCTCAATACTCCTAGAAGGAAATGGTGAATAAATGCTATTTAAGTGTCCAGGCATAGGGGAAGAAGATGGCCAGCCATCATAAGATGGTTTCTGATTTCAAAAAGCTACTTTTCTTTCTTTTCTCAACTGTGAATTTCCTTTGTTCCACTTCTCAACTGGAACTTGAGCAAATGCACATAGTAAATCTGAAAAAATTAAAAGTAGTATACAATAAAATATTGTGTTCCTCTATGAAATTATTGGGTAGAAATAATCTTTCTGTCATCAAACCAAATGTAGAAGTAATGCATTGCCTTTCAAATTGATACTTACTGTAGTCCAACTGACTTGTTGACCTAAGTCTGTAAAGTAGAGTGTAATAATGGAGGAAGCTGCAATTTTTTGAATGCTGATATGGTCCTTCAAAAAAGATCCACCTAAAATAAAAGATAACAAGGAAATATTATTTTAATACAATTTCAAGGCACAATAGTGTTCTGGTTACCCAGTGCTGCTCTGACAAGAAATATACTACAAATGGGATGGCCATAACAAACAAGAGTTTGTTCTTACAATTTGGAGGCTTTAAGTCCAAGTTCAAAGTGCCAAGCTCTAGGGGCTGGGTGAAAGCCCATCAACCTTGAGGTCCAGCTCTGCCTCCTGCTCCCGGCCCACTAGAGCCAGAGGCATTTCTTCACTCAAACAGGAGCTGGCTGCTGAGGCTGAGAAGCCCAAAGGTTGACAAGTAAAAAGGCACAGTCCTGATGTTACCAATCCAAATAGCAGGCCATTAACTTAAGTCCACTGTAAGTCCCAAGGTCAACAGAGCATAGCAGGCTGCTGAGCAACGACATGGCTACATGCAGGGTCCCAGTGTGCCAAAAGCTAGAGACCATTCCCCAAGGGTTCTGCTTATATACAGGAAGCAGACCACATACATAAAGGCAGCTACCCAGCAGCTTGTGGTAGATCCCACCATGGAGTTGATTGCCAGTCTCCTCATGGATATTAACTACCATCAGCTGCCTAGCCACTCAACCAGGCCCAGCCAAATTGACACATAAATTGAACTACCAAAATAGCAAAGATTTTTTTTAAGTGAAAACTAAGATGAAATTTATATAGAAATTGCAATGTGCAATAAATCCTTAAGTAAAAACAAAATGTAAATAGATTGGTTTTAGAAAATATTCTATCACATTCTCAAGTGCACAATAGTTTCTCAATGTTATTTAATAGAAATTAAAGCTACCATTATTCATTATACTATTGTACACTCAGAAAAAATGTAATATTAGAAAATATACTTATGATACTTAAGATAAAATTTTATGTTTACTTTAATGGTGGTTAGAGTCCTTGGGTGGAAAAAATGCTTATGTGCTCAACCACTAGTCAAAAGGTTTGCAGTTTGAACCCACTCAGATGGGCCTCGAAAAACAGGTCTAGCAATCCACTTCTAAAAGGTCACAACCTTGAAAACCCAAAGGAGCAATTGCCTTCTGCACCCATGGGGTTATGATGATCTGTAACTGACTCAATGTCAACTAACATCAACAACAACAATGTTGGGTATCATTATAACTAAATTCCACTGTCAGGTTTTGTCTAAATTATTATATTATAGGACAAATTAGATGCAGTCGATGGATTCCACAAGTTTTTCCCAAAACACCAGGAGAATAGCATGATTTACCTTTTTAAAAGTTTACTCTGGTTGTTGTGTGACAAATGGAAAGAGAAACAGGAATTTCACTAGGAGTTATCTCAAGATGATCAAACAAGAGATGTTTGTTTGATCGTTTTGAATAAACTCCTAAGTGATCTTCCTGTTTCTCTCACCAGTATTGACAGAAATATTAGAAATGCATCAAATTCTAGTTATATTTTGTACATGTCTGATTCAATTTGCTGAAGAATTGATTGTGTGAAGAGAATTCAGTGACATAAACAGCTCTCAGATTTTTAGCATGAGCCCCGGGGTACATTGTAATCTCATTAATTGACATGAAGAGGACTGGAAAGAAGCAGGTTTTGGTGGTGAAAATTAATAGTTCTCTTCTGGGTCTGTTAACTAAGTGAAAAGTAATAGATACTCCAGTAGGAGTTGTCAAGTAGGCAGCTGGGTAGATGTGTCTGTAGATACTTGCAAATCATTGGCATTTAGTGGCATGGGGCTTGATGACATTATTATGTATTCAATTTGAAAAGAAAAGAATGGAAAATAAGACTGAGTTCTTTAGTACTATAAACTTTAAGCAGAAAATACACAAAGGCTTGCTGGATTTTTATACATATAAAGCAATTGTTCTACTTAGTTTAGCAACTATACTCTCTCTCCCTCCAGGAGGTATTTTCCTAGCTGGTATGCCATTTTTTTTTTTTTTT
>NW_006922525.1:271020-272116 GCF_000298275.1 Orycteropus afer afer | reverse complement strand
TAATTGCTAAATATTTTTTCATGTTATTAAACTCAAGCAAATATATACCACACAAAAAGGAAAAGGAGTGAACTAGAGCTAAATCTATCAATATGGAAGTATCTCACTAACAGAATATTGCTATTACTGTTATTAGTATTAAACTTCATTGTATTTTATTTTTCATTTATTTCTTATGATTTAAATTACAGTATTTATTTTTGGAAAAGCATCATTCCATTTTTTTTTCCTAATTTTGAAAGAAATAGCAAAATATGCATTTAATACTACTCTGAGGTGATATTCAGATTCTAAAATAGCAATTTATGTTAACAATTATATGTCTTTTAAAAGAAGATGAAAAAAAATATACAAAAGTTATAGATTAAATGAGAAGGTTTTATTTTAGCAAATCAATTTTTTAAATTAATAGACTTAATTTTTTGACTGGTTTTAAGTTTATACAAAAATTATGCAGAAAGTACAGAGTTATCACATACTCTCTTTCCCCCAGCCCACAGTTTCTAACATTGATACATTATTATTAACTATTGTCTATGTAGTTAAGATTTATTCTTTGTGTTCATTTCCACATATTTTGAAAACGTGTAGTGTCATATATACATCATTACTGTATCATACAGAATATTTTCACTGCCGTGAATACCCTCTGTGCTCCATCTAATTACTCTCATCTCTTTCCCAAACATTTTCCAAAATGTCAAATATCTGGAAGTATTCAGCAAGTAGTCTTTTTAGGTGAACTTCCTGAAATTAGCAATATGCACTTTAATTTCCTCCATCGTTTTCTTTTTTTTTTTTTTTTTTTTGGTGTGTGTATGTGTGAGTGTATGACTTGATAGGTCATTTAATTTTCCCACTAAGTAACATATTATAAATTGTATAAATGTACATACTGTGTTTATCCATTCACCTGTTGTTGTTAAGTGCCGTCGAGTCGTTTCCGACTCATAGCAACCCCATGTACAGCAGAACGAAACACTGCCCGATCCCGCACCAGCCCCACAATCCCTAATATACTTGAGCCCATCATCGCAGCCATCGTGTCAATCCATCTCATTGAAGGCCTGCCCCTCTTTCGTGGACCCTCCACCCT
>NW_006922525.1:264023-266580 GCF_000298275.1 Orycteropus afer afer | reverse complement strand
ATTTCCATACAGATATTACCTAGGAAACCTGAGGAGGGATTGCTATGAGCCAGAAACAACTCAGTGGCAGTGATTTTTTTTTTTTTTTTGGTTTAAGACTTCAATATGATATTTATTAGGAATGGTGCTTCAACCTCATGTCATTCCCAGTCTTAGAAGGGGAACAACTAGATTCTTACCATTAAATATGACATTAGATATTAATTTTTTGCAGGTACATCGCATTGTGTTGACGAAGTTCTCCTCATTTCTTGATGTGCTCAGATGATTTTTTTTTTTTAATCATGAATGGGTGTTGGATATTGTCAAATACATTTTCTTTATCCATTAATGCGGTGATATGATTATATGAGTTTATTCTGTAGCTTGTGGATGTGATACATTATATTAATTAATTTTTGAATGCTGAACCAGTCTTGCATGTCATTACCTGTCATTCAGCCTGTTTTAACTCATATTGATCTCATACGTAACAAAACAAGACCCTGCCTGGGCCTGCTCCATCTTAACAAATTTGTATGCTTGAGCCTATTGTTAAAGCCATTGTGTCAATCCATTTCATTGGGGGTCTTCCTCTTTTGTGCTGACCTTCTTCTTTATCAAGCATGATATCCTTCTCCAGTGACTGGTCCCTTCTGACAACATGAACAAAGTACAAGATGCTAAGTCTCACTAGCTTCACTTCTAAGGAACAGTCTGGCCGTATTTCATCCAAGACAGATTTACTTATTCTTCTGACAGTCCATACTCATTGCTGTTGAATTGATTTTGACTTATAGCAACCCCCTTTGGGCTTCCGAGGCAGTATCACTAAAGGAGTAGATTGTCCAACCTTCCTTCCGAGGAGTGCGTGGTGGGTTTGAACCGTTGGCCTTCTGGTCAGCAGTCAAATGCCTTAGGCACTACACCACCAGAGCTCCCCTGGTAGTGCAATGGGCACTCAATATCATTCATCAATACTATAATTCAAATGAATCAATTCTTCAGTCTTCATTATTCATTGTCCAGCTTTTGCATGTAAAGGAGGCTATTGAAAAGGGGCACCTCAGTCTTTAAAGTGACATCTTTGGTCTTTGACATTTTAAAGAAGTATTTTGTGGCAGATTTGTCCAATGAAACAAGTCATTTGATTTCTTGATTTGTGCTTCCATCGGTGTTGATTGATAATCCAAGTTAATTCCTTGACAACTTCAACCCTTGTCCACTTATCGCAATGTTGCTTATCGTTCCAAATGTGTAATTTTCCTTTCCTTTATATTGAAGTGTAATCCACTCTGAAGTCAGTAGCCTCTGATTATCATCAGTAAGTGCTTTAAGTCATTTTCACTTTCAGCAAGCAAAGTTGTGTCATCTGCATGTATCAAGTTGTTAATGAGTATTCCTCCAACACTGATGCTATGCTCTTCTTCATAAAAACCAGCTTCTTGGATTATTTGTTCAACATAGAGATTGAATAATTAGGATAAAACATAAAACTCTGGTACACACCTTTCCTGATTTTAAACCATGAAGCATATCCCCTTCTATTGTTCAAACCACTTCCTCTTGTTCTATGTACAGTTTTCTCCTAAATACAATTAAGAGTTCTGGAATTCCAATTCTTCACAATGTTATTCATCATTTGTTATGATGCACACAGTCTAATGTCTTTGTGTAGTCAAGGAAAACACCAGTATCCATCTGTCTGGTATTTTTGCTTTTGGTCAATATCCGTCTAATATCAGCAATGACATTCCTTGTTCCATCCACATCCTTTTCTGAATCTAGCTTAAATTTCTACCAGCTTTTTGTCAATTTACTGCTGCAACCATTGTCAAATTATTCCAGCATAATTTTATTTGTATATGATATTAATGACATTGTTTGGGTCTCTTCCAGTGACTTGTCTAAGTAGAGCTCTTCCAAATTTCTTGGTATACTTGTCTGGACCTCCAGTGCTATATATATTTCTTGAAACATCTCAGTGAGTATTCTGTCAATTCCTGTAGCCTTCTTTTTCACTAATTCATTCAATGCAGCTCGGACTTCTTCCTTCAATGCCATAAGGCTTGATCATATGCTCCCTTCTGAAATGGTTGAGCAGTAACCATTTATTTTTGATACAGTTACTCTGTGCATTCCTTCCATTTTCTTTTGATGCTTTCTGCATCATTCAGTATTTTGTCCTTAGAATCCTTCAATATTGCAATTCGAGACTTGATTTTTTTCTTCAGTTCTTTCACCTTAGAAATCCCATGTGTGTTCAGCCTTTTTGAATTTCTAATGCCAGATCCTTGTGCATTTCATTACAACACTTTACTTTGTCTCTCTTTAAGAGCAATTTCATATTTTCTCCTAGTATCCATTTTTTTTTTTTTTTTTTACTTTTTTCCATTCTTTTTAATGGTCTTTTGATTTTTTTTTTTTTTTCATATATGATGTTCTTCATGTCATTCCACAACTTGTCTGGTCCTCAGTCACTGGTGCTCACTGTGTCAAATCTATTATTCAGATGGTCTCAAAATTCAGGTGATATATATATATAATCAAAACTGAACCAAACTCACTGCCATCAAGT
>NW_006922525.1:261657-263433 GCF_000298275.1 Orycteropus afer afer | reverse complement strand
GATGGGGTGATCTACTTCCATAAAGATTGCAGCCTCAGAAACCAAATGGAGGTCACTATAGGTTGGAAATGACTTGATGGTAGTGAGTTTATTTTTTCTCTTTAATTTTTTGATGCTTCGTTGTTTCCAACTTTTACATTCTAATCACTAATAATTATCAGTGCACTTTCATTGCATGTCTAGTCAATTTTGGACTGCAAAAGTTGTTAAAAATCTTCAGTTTTTTTAATCTTTCACTTTGGTGGTTGGTGCTTTAATTTGAATAATGTTGTTGTTAACTTATCTTCCTTGTAAATATATGAATATTATACTGTCACTGAAAGTATTTTACTTCAGGACAGATCTTAAAATGCTCTTTTTCACAATGAATATGACACCATTGCTCCTTAACTTGTCATTGCATGGGAGACCATAAATTGTCCAATTAAAAATGGCCAATACTAGTCTGCTTTAGTTCACTAATGCCTGGGATATTGATTTTTATGTTTCATTTCATTTTTTACAACTTCCAATTTTCATATATTTATACCTCCTACAGTCCACAATCTGATTACTAATGAATGTTTGCAGCTGTTTCTTTCCATTTTGAGTCATGCCACATCAGCAAATTATGGTTCCCAAAGCTCTACTCCATCAACATCATTAAGGTCAGCTCTACCTTGAGGAAGTTACCCTTCCACAGTTATATTTTGAGTGTCTTCCAACCTCAGGGACTCATCTTGCAGCACAATATTGACAATGTTTCACTGATGTTCATAAGGTCTTCAGTGGGTAATATTTCAGAAGGAGACTTCACTTCCTTTTTCCTAGTTGGTCTTAGTCTAAAATCTCTGCTGAAACCTGTCCACCATGGTAATCCTGCTGGTATTTGAAATCCTTGTGGCATGATTTCCATCCAGCATGACAGCAAAATACAAGCCACCACAGTATGACAAACTGAGAGATTTGTAGTGACTGTCATATCATGGGTAAATTCCACTTTGTTATGGTGTTTAATTTTCATACATATTTGGATTTGACTTGCTAGTATTTTGTTGATGATTTTGGCATCTATATTAATGAAAGATATTGGCCTGTATGTTTCCTTTCTCGTAATAACGTTGTCTGATTTTTATTGTAAGGTAATGCTGGTCTCTGAGAAGAAGCTAGGAAGTGTTCCCTGTGCTTCTATTTTCTGAAGCAGATTACAGAGAATTGACTTCATTTCTTCATATGATCTTTGTAAGACTTCAACAGTGACACTATGTATGCCTAGTTCTAGTTCTTTCTGTTTTAGAAGATTATTATTTGTTGATTTTGTTTAATATATGTAGGACCCACCAGCCTCTCCTTAGAAGGAAGAGTCGGCGATCTACTTCCATAGTGATACCACCTCAGAAACCCAAAGAAGGGTCACTATGAGTCAGATCTGACTCCATGGCAATGAGTTCGGTTTTGGATTAACATTTTTTATTATGTTAGTTTATGTAAACTGTATTTTAATTAATCTAATTCAATTTATTTATCTATCTGTAGATATAGAATTGTTCTTAGTATTCCTTGTGACTTTTTGATATTCATGGGATGAAAAGTGATGACTCTTCTTTTTTCGAATATTATTAATTTGTATTTTTTTTTTTCTCTTTATTCAGCTAACTGAAGGCTTATCAGTTCATTGATATTTTCGAGAATGTTTCTTTTGTTTTTGTTTTTGGTTGATTTTCTTCCTTGTTTATATCCTTTATTTATCTTTTTATGCTTTGATTTTATTTCTGATTATTTATTTTCTTCTTCATT
>NW_006922525.1:259022-261487 GCF_000298275.1 Orycteropus afer afer | reverse complement strand
TTTGGGTGGAAGTTTACAGAGGAAATTCATTTTCCATACAGCAGTTCATATACATTTTGTCTCATGACATTGATGGCAGTTCCCCACAATATAACAGCTCTCTTCCCACTTTCTGCCTGTAGTAACATCTTCCCTGTGTCTGTTCCTCCCATGTAATTCCACTCCCTGGAGCTGTCTTCCTGTGCATACACTGTTCTTCTATTCTCCCATGATTGATCCAAATAGTGTATCTACCTGATTTAAGTGTTCAACCCATATGCCTGTCTATTGTTTGGCTGGAAGTTCAACACCAGTTCAATTCCAGACCTGAAGGGTATCTAGGGGCTATGGTTTCAGGGGTATCGCCAGGCCCTATCAGACCAGAAAAACTGATCTTTTATTTTTTATGATTTTGAGTTTTGTTCCATGTTATTCTCCCCCTTTATACAGGATATCCTATGCAGGTCTCCCTCCAAGTGGTTGACAGTGGTAGCTGGGCACTATTTAGTTCTTCTGGTCTCATGGTCATATAGGCTGAAAATCGCATGTTCTACTAGTTCCTTGCGCTATTTTTTTTTTTTTTCATGCATCTTTGGTTTTCTTCATTCCTCTTTGCTCTGGATAAAGAAGATAGACCAATCACTGCATCTAGTTGCCTACTTGCAAGCTTTTAAGATCCCAGTCATTATTCATCAAAGTAGATGATGTAGGATGTAGAGTGATGATTTTGTGTAGTATATTATGCCAAATGAGCTTGATGCCCCTGCTACCATGGTCCCAAGCCCATACATCCAACTACTCACTCCCTCTGGGTAGCTGGCTGTTGCCAAGAAGTCACCACAACCTTGCCCCTTGTCAGCTCTAGAATATGCCTGAACATTCTTACAGCACATAAAAATACACTTGTAGAAACATTATCTAACAACTTTATACATGGTCATAAGCACACTGTCTCCTTTCTAGACATACCTGATCATCAGCCTGTCCACCCATCTATTCACCTTAGATCAGTGTTTGCCATCACTGACAACACAGTACTATATATGCAAAAGCATTCATCTTTATTTTAGTAATGTGTTTTTTAAACTTAAAATATTTGTGGACTTTTAGTGATCTTTCTTGTTCTCTAGTTTAATATCTTTGTAGTTTGAGAACATACTTGGTATGATTTCTATTCTATTTTTCTAATTTTTAATATTGTATTTTAATGCCAGGAAATGATCTTTCTTGGTATATATTTGATGTGAGGTTGAGAAGATGTGTATTCTAACAAGGTTGAATGAATTATTCTATATATAGCTAATTATATCCTAAGAAGTTCTGGTGGTGTAGTGGTTAAGGAATTTGAATGTTAACCATAAGGTTGGTGATAGAACCCACCAGTCGCTCTGTGAAAGAAAGAAAAGCAGTTTGCTTCCATAAAGATTTGTAGCCTTGGACCCCAATTGGGGTCACTATGACTCAATGGCAGTGAGTTGGTTTCTTTTGCTAATTTTATCTTATTGATTGTTGGTGCTGTTTGGATCTGTCAATTACTGATAGAAGGTCTTAGGATTTTATTTATCTCTTCTTGCATTTCTTTCAGTTTTTACTTTATAGATTTTTACATTCTGTTGTTAGGTCCATATCTATGAAAAGTTCTATTATCTCCTTGAAGAACTGACCTTTTATCATTATGTAATCCTTTTTATCCCTCATAATTTTCCTTGCTCTGAAATGTGATTTCTCTGAAACTAATATTGCTATTCCATATTTATTTTGATTTGTTTTACTATGGTATATCCTCCGTCTATTTACTTTTAATCTGTTAGAATTTTTATATATAAAATACTTTTTATGTAAAATTCACTGCTATCAAATCAATTCCAAATCACAAGGCCTCTATAAGACAGAGTAGAACTGCCCCACAGGGTTTCCAAGATTGTAAATCTTTATGTAACCACTCTGCCTCATCTTTGTCCCACAAAGTGGCTGGTGGTTTGGACCACCAAACTTACGTTTAGCAGTCAAATGCCTTAACCTTTGGTTAATGCCAAATCACCAACCTTTTGTTTAGCAACCAAATGGTTTAATCACTATGTCACCAGAGCTCCTTTGTTTCATATAGACAACAATGATTTTTTTTTTTATACACTATGAAAATATTTTTTCTTTTAATTGATGTTTTAACCATTTTTATTTGAGGTAATTGTAGGTAATAGTAGGATTAATATCTCCCATATTTATAAATATTTCTATTTGTTGTCCCTTTGTTGTTGTTGTTTTTCTTTTTTGGACATTCACATATTTTCTATGTTCTCTCATTCTATCATTATCCATGTTACGTGATTCCATTTTCTCCTGTAACAATAATACTTTAACTTTTTCTTTCCTTTGTTGTTGTCTTAGATTTTTCAGTATACATTTGCAACTAATATAAGTCCATTTTGAAATGGCATTATACTAATTCACTTTAAAACATAGTAAAAAGTATGCTCAGTTCTTCC
>NW_006922525.1:255339-258322 GCF_000298275.1 Orycteropus afer afer | reverse complement strand
TGGTTTGTTTCTCTAGCGAACCCAGTCTAACACAGTAATATTCCTTTTTTATATATACAGATGACTTTGTGACCAATAGCAAGCATTTTCCTTCTCTCCCAAGAACCTGTTTAACATTTCCTGCAAGGCAGATACATTGTCAACATATTTTCTCAAATTCTATTTTTCTGTGAAAGTCTTAAATTCTCTTTCAATTTAGAAAAATAATTATTATTTCAAATATTTCTTTTATTCTTCCTTACTTCATTTTTTTGCTCTTTTATTTTATTTATTATTATTTTATTTATTTTTATTTTTATTTTTTTTTAGTATGTTTTCCTTGCAGTGTGGGAGTTACTTTAGGTATACCTTTTTCAAGGTGACTGATTATTTCCTGAGCTGTCTCAGTCTATTGATGAGCTCATCAAGTGCACTCTTCGTTTCAATACAGTGTTTGGTTTCTTGAATTTTCTTTAGAATTTAAATAAGATTTTTTTTTATATCTTTGCTTTATTTCCCATTAATAATGTATGTTGTCCACTTTTTTCCATTAGAGCTCTTATACCCATCATAATCAAACACAAATCCTTGGACATCAAACAAATACCAGCTCATGACAATCTCATGTATTACAGAATAGAAGTAAGCTCCATAGAGTTTTCAGGTGGTGCAATGGTATTGCTCAGTTGCTAACTGAAAAGTTGGTGGCGTCAACTCACCAAGAGGCTCAACAGAAGAAATACTTGGCAACCTGCTTCTATAAATATTATAGCCTAGAAACCCCTATTATGAAATTCTGCTTTATCACAGGGAATCATTATGAGTAAAAAATTGTCTTGATGGCACATAACAGTCTTTGTTGTTGTTGTTGTTATGTGCCATTGAGTCGGACTCGACTCATAGCGACCCCCTCCTTGGGTTTCCGATGCAGTATCACTATGGAAGTAGATTGCTCAATCTTCTCTCTGAGGAGTGCCTGATGGGTTTGAACCATCAGCCTTCCGGTTAGTAGCCAAGTGCCTTAGGCACTATGCTACCAGGGAAATACACAATCTTTATGGAATCAAATTGCCAGGCCTTTTTTCTGTAGCATCACAGAGCAGGTTTCCAAATCTTACTGTTAATAAACAAGCTGAAACTGTTTGCACTATCCTGGGGCCTATAAATGATGTTGTTTTTGTTATTAGATGCTGTCGAGTCATCTCCAACTCATAGCGACCCCATGCACAGCAGAACAAAATACCACCCAGTCCTGAGCCAGCTCCATAATTCTTGCTTTACTTGAGCCCATCACCATTGCCACCATGTCAATCCATCTCTTTGAGGGCCTTCCCATCTTTTGTCAACCCTCCACGTTACCAAGCATGACATCTTTCTCCAGGGAATGGTTTCTTCTGACAACATGACCAAAGTATGTGAGACGAAGTCTGGTTGTTCTCACCTCCAACGAGCACTGTGGCTGCACTTCCTCCAGGACAGACTTGTTAGTTCTTTTAGCAGTCCACAGTACTTTCAGCATGCTTCACCAACACCACTGCTCAAAAGCATCAATTCTTCTTCGGTCTTCCTTATTCATTGTCCAGCTCTCACATGCATATGAGACGATTGAAAATACCATGGCTTGTGTGTTGTTGTTGTTATATGCCATGGAGTTGGCCCCAACTCATAGTGACCCCTCCTTGGGTTTCCGAGGCAGTATTACTATGGAAGTAGATTGCCCAACCTTTCTTCCCAGGAGTGGCTGGTGAGTTTGAATGACCAACCTTCTGGTTAGCAGTCAAGTGCCTTAGGCACTATGCTACCAGAGGAGACATCTTTTCTCTTCAGCACTTGAAAGAGGTCCTTTGCAGCCTATTTGCCCAGTGCTATCATCTGATGTCCTGACTGGTACTTACATTTGTGTCAATTGTAGAACCAAGCAATGTGAAGTCTGTGACAATTTCAATCTTTTCTACATTTATTGTAATGTTGTTTATAATACGAATTGTGAGGATTTTTGTTTTCTTTGTAATGCTTAATCCATACTACAGACTGTATTCTTCAGCTTTCATCAGTAAGAACTTCAAGTCATCCTCACTTTCAGCAAGCAAAGTTTTGTCATCAATGTATCACAGGTTGTTAATGATTCTTCCCCCGATCCTAATGCCACATTCTTCTTCATATAGTCCATCTTCTTGGATTATTTGCTCAGCGTACAGATTGAATAAGTATGGTGAAAGAATACAATGCTGACGCACTCCCTTCTTGATTTTAAACCATGCAGTGTTGCCTTTTTCTGTTTGAATGACAGCTTCCTGGTGTATGTACAGGTTCCTTATGAGTACAATGAAGTGTTCTAGAATTCTCATTCTTCTCAATGTTATCCATAATTTGTCATGATCCACACAATCAAATGCTTTTGCATAGTCAATAAAATAGAAGTAAACATCTTTCTGGTATTCTTTGATTTAAGCCAAGATCCATCTGACATCAGAAATTATATCCCTCGTTGTACATCCTTTTCTGAATCCAGTTTGCATTTCTGGAAGTTCTCTGTCAACATACTGCTGCAACCATTTTTGAAATATCTTCAGTAAGCTCTTACTTGTGTGTGATATTAATGATATTGTTTAATAGTTTCCATGTTCTGTGGGATCACCTTTATTTGGAATGGGTAAAAATATAGATCTCTTCCAGTCAGTTGGCCAGGTAGCTGTTTTCCTAATCTTCTGGCATAAAAGAATGAGTGCCTCCAGGGGACATCAGATGTTGAAACATCTCAATGGGTATTCCGTCAATTCCTGGAGCCTTGTTCTTTGCCAATTCTTTCAGTGCAGCCTTGACTTCTTCCTTCAATACCACTTGTTCTTGATCACATGTCATCCCCTGCAATGGATGAAGATCGAACAGTCCTTTTTGGTGGTGACTTTGTGTATTCCTTCCATCTTCTTTTGATGCTTCCTGCATCCTTCAAAATTTTGCCCACAGAATCTTTCAATAAAGCATCTCGAGGCTTATTTTTTTT
>NW_006922525.1:252328-254272 GCF_000298275.1 Orycteropus afer afer | reverse complement strand
AAACCAGTCCATCACAGCTCACTAATGCCTAGGATATCAATCTTTATGTGTTCCATTTCATTTTTGACAACTTCCAATTTTTCGAAATTCATACTTGGTACATTACATGTTCTGATTATTAATGGATGTTTGCAGCTGTTTCTCCTCAATTTGAGTCATGCCATGTCAGTGCATGGAGCTCCTGAAAGACTTACTTTATCCATATCATTAAAGTTGTTTCTACTCTGATGGGGCAGCTCTTTCCCAGTCCTATTTTGAATGACTTCTGACCCTAAGAGCTTGTCTTCCTGCACTGTGTTGGACAATGTTTCTGAGCTATTCATAAATTTGTCCAGTAATATTTCAGACAGTATTTCTCTGTTATTCATAAGGTTTTCCCTGGCCAATTTTTGAGAAGTTGATGGCGTCTTCCTTCTTCCTTGTTTGTCTTAGTCTGTAAGCTGTGTTGAAACCTGTGGACCACATGTAATTCTGCTGGTCTCTGAAACACCCATGGCAGAGCCTCAAGTCTCACAGCACATACAAGCCCTACAGGAGGACAAACTGACAGACTAGTTTGTCTCCCTTAGCTGCTGGAACCTCTTGCCCTCCCCTTATCTAATTCCTACCTGGAACCTGCCAGTTTGTGGTCTGTGCCTGTCCCTCCCTTTCCTTTCTCTAGGGGGCTTGGGGCCTAGCCTTGCCTCCTGCCCCTTTCCCCTGGATATCCTGCCACTCCACAAGTATCTGGTCTATAAATAATCATGTTGTTGTTATGTGCAGTCAATTCAGACCCAACTTATAGCGATCCCTTCTTGGGTTTCCAAGGTGGTATCACTATGGAAGTAGATTGTCCAACCTTCCTTCTGAGGAGTGGCTGGTGGGTTTGAACCACCAGCTTTCTGGTTAGCAGTCAAGTGCTAGGCACTTTGCTACCAGAGCTCCCATAAATAATTATAGTTATTTAAAATACCCAGCTTCATTTTTTCAAACACTGTATGATAACTGAGTCTGGTTTTGATGGAATAGGCAGATTGCTTTTTTGGTTTCCGTTTTTGATTTTATCTTTTAGTGCATCTTAATTTTTCTTGTAGTTGTTATTGTTGAAAGCTGGGAATGATGCACTGACTAAAATAAACTGGTATAGTTAAGTCGTCTGGTGTTGTTGAGTACTTTTGAGATGGTTCTAATTCATAGTAACCCTAAGTAAAATAAAATGAAACACTGCCCAGTCCTTAGCATCTTAGCAATATTTGCTATATTTGAGCCTATTTTTGTAGCCACTGTCTCAATTGATCTCACTGAGGTTCTTCTCTTTCCCACTTCTCTAAAATGTTTAAGAACAAAGATGTCACTTTGAAGACTAAAGTATGCCTGACCCAAACCTTGGTATTTTCAGTAGCCTCATATCCCTGTGAAAGCTGGACAATGAATGTGGAAAACAAATGAAGAATTGATGCATTTGAAATGTGTTTGTGAAGAATACTGAAAATACCATGGGATACCAGAAGAATGGGCAAATTTATCCTGGAAAATGTACAACTGGGATGCTCCTTAGAAGCAAGAATGGCCAGAAAATTCATTGCACATACTTTTGTCATGTTATCAGAAGGAATCAGTCCCCAGAGAAAGATATAATGTTTGGTAAAGTAGAAGGCTAATGAGAAAGGGGAAGCTGCTCAATGAGATGGATAGACACAGTGGCTGTGATGATGGCTCAAGCATGGCAACAATTATGAGGATGGTACAAGACTGGGCAGTGTTTCATTCTATCCTGCACAGGGCCATAGTGAGTCAGAGCTGATGTGAAGGCACCTAACAACAACATGTCCTCTTCTGAATTCTGCTAGAATTTTTGGTAGTTCCTTTGATATTATATTCAGCTTTTATTTTATCACATCTTCCTTTCACTTTAGCTAAACTATCTTGAAGAACAACTTTCAGAACCTCTTCTACATACATTTT
>NW_006922525.1:243683-251723 GCF_000298275.1 Orycteropus afer afer | reverse complement strand
AAAATCTTACATTTTTTCAACTCTGACATCAGTTTCTGTTGAATAAATTTAATAATAATCATATGGACATTCTTCCTTGTATTATATTATTATCGATATTATCCTATCATTGACAGCATTCTACTTCAGGATAGATCTTGAAATGTTCAATTTGACACAGAATGTGACACTCACTATTCCTCTTTAATTTGTCATTCCCAGCTTAGTAGACCACAGGTTTATCCTATTCAAAATGTCCAATAACAATTCATTTCAGCTCACTGATGTCTAGAATATGGATTTTCAAGTTTCATTTTTAGTTTTGACAAATTCCAGTTACCTAGATTCATACTCTATACATTCTACATTCCTACTGTTAATGAATATTTCAACTGTTCTTTTAATTTTGAGTCATACATTGACACACTGAAAACTTTACCCATGTCATTAACTTCAACTCAACTTTGAGGACACAGTTCTTTCCAAGTCATATTTTGAATGCCTTCCAACCTAAAGGGCTTATCTTCCAGCACTGTACCAAAGTTGCTGTTCATATGTCTTCAGCTGGACAATTTTTTTTAGAAGTAGATCACTATCCTCTTCTTCCTAGTCTTAGTCTGGAGCTATGCTGTGTTTAAAATATAGGGGCTTAGCTGCCAGTATCACAGAAATGCACAAGCCATCAAACTACAACAAAGTAAAAGACAAGTGGTTTAATAGATGTAATAGTCTCCAAAAACTCTATAACAGACTTCTACTTGAGTGATCTTATCTAGTTCAACCAAGTTCAGCTCTACTGAACCACTGAGTATAAACTTAGGAGCTAAACACATTTTTATCATTTTAAGTCAAATAAATGAATGCTTGCTATATCATTTAGGTATTAGTGACTTATTTTGAGTGAGGAAACTTATATAAATACTGCCTAAAGCACTTGGCTGCTAACCAGAAGGCTGGTGGTTCAAAACCACCAGCCACTCCTTGGAAGGAAGATGGGACAATCTACGTCCATAGTGATACTGCCTCGGAAACCCAAGGAGGGGTTGCTATGAGTCGGGTCTTACTCGACAGCACATAACAACAACAACAACAAATATATATATATATATATGTGTGTATATATATATATATATATATATATATATATATATACAATATACATGAATGCATTGTCTGCACTACATTCATTTTAGAAATATATTCTGGTAGCAAATATATACAAATATGTAGATTTTGCTTTATTTTATTACAATAATAGTTAAAGCTATGTAGAATATCTGTCACATACCAATCATTATGCTGTTTTAGAAACATAATGTGAATTAAAACTCACCAAAACAAAAATAAATAAATGATTTTTAGGCATCTCATTCACTTTATAAAAGGAGGCCCTATAGATATGTGAATAGAAGAGGTGTGCTTAAATTTCTGATGTGAATCATTGCAAATAAGCTTTAGTTTGCATCATACCTTGCTGCTCTCACTAAACTTGATGGCAGTGAGTTTGTTTGTTTTTTAGTTCCACAGTGTATAGAAAAGCTTGTTGTTACTGTTGTTATGTGCTATTGAGTTGGACGCAACTCACAGCGACCCCTCCTTGTGTTCCCAAGAAATTTCTTAGTTGGCATGCATCTTATGAGTTTGAAGTTCTGGTGGCACAATGACTAAGACATCTGACTGCTGACCAGAAGGTTGGCAGTTCAAACTCACAGGTCCCTCCACTTAAGGAAGATGGGGCAATCTACTTCCCTAAGGATTTACTACCTTGGAAACCCAATGTGGTTGCTATGAGTCAAAATTGACTTGATTGCAGTGTTTTGGGTTTTTTTTTATGATTTTAGTATTAAAGACTTTGATTAAATAGCCCTCTAAAATTTATGTTCTACCTACAATTTTACTAAAATTAATGAGCCTGAATTTAAGGTCAAGTTGATACAGAAGCAATCACAACTATTATTAGTACAACCTCTTTTATCCACTGACACATGTTCCAAATGGACAATATGTTTTGCTGAGAAAGTGAATTTAATAGTAGCCACAGTACTTTTCTCCAAATTAGATTTCACTTATTTTTGGCTTACTTATTCTGTTTTGAGCAGCGGAATTTTTTTTTTTTTTTTTTTTCCAAAGAACTAAGCCGTAAACCCAAGAATGTACTAAGTGGCAGCCAAATATGGGCATATAGCAGGTAAAGCTTTGGAGACAGAAAGATATTAGTTTAGATCCTGCCTCCAACACTCACTGACCATTAAAAAAAAAAAATCCAACTCATTGCCATTAAATGGATTCTGACTCATAGAGACCTCCTTTGGTTTCTGAGGCAGTAAATCTTTACAGAAGTAGATTGCCCAGTCTTCCTTTTGCAAAGTGGCTGGTGGGTTTGAACCATCAAACTTCTGATTAGTGGTCAAATGCATTAGTCATTATGCCACCAGAACTGCTTCACTGATCATTACTCTTACTATGAGAAAATTATCTCTTTGAGACTAAAATTCTTCATCTACAATGTTGGAGCACTAGGTTCATCTTCTATTTTTTTTTTTTTTCCTTTTAGCATGAAACATGATAATATATGGAAAGCAATTATCACATTACCCACTATTTAGTCTGTTCACATTGAGCCAATTCTGACTTATATCTACCTTACAAGCAAGAGAAGAACTGCCTTATAGAATTTCCAAGGCTGTAATCTTTACAGAAACACTGGCAGTTCAAACCCATCAACCACTCCTCAGATGACTAGGCAATCTACTTCTGTAGAGATATTCCCTTAGAAACACAAGGAGAGGTCACTCTGACTCAGAACTTACTCAGTGACAATGAATTTTGTTTTGGTAATCTTTACAGAAACAGACTGCCATACCTTTCTCCTGTACAGTGGCTGGTGGGTTCAAACCACAGCCTAGGACTTGCCCACTGTGCCACTAAGTCTCATACCTAACATTTAATAAGTGTTAAATAAATGTTAGGTATTAATGTTAGGAAATGAAATCAAAATTTAACAAATAAATCATTGCAAGTTGTTCCTTACCACATTCTAGTTGGAGGCCAACCCGGGAAGGACACCATTTTGGACCTGTTCAAGAAAAATAATTGCATTTAACTTTCAGGAAAATTAATGACATATTTTATAAATCTAGTAATTTCCATTGAAAGATAAATTAAATCTTACTAAGTGAATAAAATAACCACCCAATTTAAAAGTGTATGTAATGACTACTTTTGGCAGGAGGTTCTTGAGGAGTGGTGGATATTGGCTAGATAAGGACAAGAGTGGAGGTAAAAGAATGCTGATAATTTCCTGCTTCTTGATCTATGTAATAATTACATAGGTGTGTTCAATGTATGGAAGCTCTGGTAGGGTAGTGCTTAAAGCATTTGACTACCAACCAGAGGCTGGTGGTTCAAATCCACCAGCCACTCCTAAGAAGGAAGGTTGGGCAATCAACTTCCATAGTGATACCACCTCAGAAACCTAAGTAGGGCTCACTATGAGTCTGATCCAACTTGACAGGAGTGAGTGAGTTCAATGTGTGGTCATGTACTAAGCTGTGGAACTTAGGAATTGTGTACCTTATTCTACATAATTTATTCTTTAATAAAAAGCTCATAGATATACTTCTAAAACCAAGATCATTCTGCCTTTTAACATTTATTTCATATTGGTACCCAAAAGTGTGTTCTTTTCTCTATCTTAAATAACACTTCCATGGTAATATGCAATATTGACTTCTAATATTTCAGAAATATATTGATGATAACAGAAATACTGACTTCAGAATATTCTCGTTATACTGCCTTTAGGAATATATACAATAATATTTTTTTATTCTATATTTGAAGTTGGAAGTTACAATCTATATAGATAAAACAAAAAATATTTTTACTATAACACCACAATGAAAAGTCAATTCATAATAACCAAATATTATTTTAATTCTCTTAAAATAAATCTCATGTGAAGATTTTGATGTTTCTATGGAAACTACAAGAAAAATCCATGTCCTTTCAATTCTTTCAACAAGGATAAACTTTATTTACTTGCAAAATAAATTTAGCATATATAGGTTTTTAGCAATGTGTCCCATTGAAAAAAGAGTTATCAATTGCATATATAAGCCTTTACATTAGTTTCAGTCATCTTTTCAAAATGGTAAAATATGCATTTGCTCAAATGCTATGTGCTTATTGGGGTGAGGCATGTTAGCCTGGGAGAAGGGCACAAAAAAAGATAGTTATTAAATCATCGAGTGTCCTAAAGGGATACTTAGCATATATAAGCTGTTTGTAAACTAATTTATAATTCTGAGTGCATTGAAGTTGGGTAAAGTATGATCATGTGGCAGTTTCCATTGAATCTGCCAATATATAATTAGTTGAACTTTATTTGTGTAATTCCTTCCATATTCTATACATGCCTTAAAGTCTTTTCCTTGATATTTGCAAATGTTCATATTATTTTGTAATAACAATCCAGAGGAGTAATGCCTTTCTGTAATTAAAACATTTCAACAGACAATTGTGATTTTCAAAATTGATGTTTGTGACCTATTAGTAAGTTTCAGTGGATATACTATGACATTCATATCTTTAATAAATAAATAAATACAATGGAATGGGATGAAACAGTAGGAATGTAATTGGATTAGATAGGATGGAATGGTAAAGATGGATAGAATAGAATGAAATGAATGCCAGGGTTTTAGATATAATATATCACAGTGACTTACAGATAGGATAAATATTGTTTCTTGAAGATTTTTTTCAATAGTTTAAATTCCATAAATCTGTTTCTACTTTATTTATTTACTTACTTACCTTTTTAAGATTAATATTTATTTCTAATTCTCAGCCATGAGAGCTCTAGTGGCATGGTACCTAAGGTATTTTACTGCTAGCCAGAAGGCTGGAAGTTCAAATCCACCAGCCACTCCTTGGAAAGAAGATTGGGTGATCTAATTCAGTAGTGATACTACTTGGGAGTCGCTATGAATTCGATCCAACTCAAGAGGAGTGAGGTGTTTTTTTTTGTTTTGTTTTATTTTGAATTCTCAGCCAAAGTAACATATTTGAAACAAATTTCCAAATATATTTCCAAATATATGTATGTATGTATATATATATATATATAATTTACATTTGTGGTGGCATAGTGCAGGAGCTCTGCTGGCATAGTGATAGTGCCTAAGGGATTTGACTGCTAACTAGAAGACTTGTGGTTCAAAATCACTATCCACTCCTTGGAAGGAAGATTGGACAATCTATTTCTATAGAGATACCACCTTGGAAACCCAAGAAGGGGTCTCTATGAGTCAGGATCAACTGGACAGCAGTGAAGAATTTTATTTTTTTTTTAATATTTATTAAGGAGATTTTACATAAAACTGCTATTCTTTATTAAATTAAATGCTGAGAGGAAAAACAATTTTAAATATTTGGTTGTTTTTACTATTAAAATTATGCATTTAAATTGCCCATGATTATGGAAGAAGTAGTGCATTATGAATTGTATTGGGAATAAATAATCTAGAATATATTATGATTTATAAAGTACATATGTCACGTCCCTCCCCCTACTTTGTTTTAACCTAAGGCTGTGTTAATAGTCATCATTTTGCTTATGATCAGTATTTCTCCCATAGGATATTGGGCTACAGAAAAAGAAAATAAAATAAAATAATAAATGTACCACTTTTGTGCTTCCAGAGGTCCAAATTTAGCAATGTAAAAAAAAAAAAAAATAGCAATAAATAAATGATGGTTGATATTTTACTTATTGTGTTATGTACTTCTTTTTTCTGTCTATGCAAATATATAAAACCTTTTGCCATTGAGCTGATTCCAACTCACAGAACCCTATAGGGTAGAGTAGAACTGCCCAGTGAAGTTTCCAAGGCTACAAATCTTTATAGAAATAAACTACTTTATTTTTCTCCAGCAAACTGGGATTTGAACAGCTGAATTTTGCTTAAACCACTGCACTATCAGAGCTCCTTATGCAAGTATATAGTTAAACAGAAATCCAGAAAAATGCTTCAAGTATACACAGATCATGTTATTTAGCATGGCAATTTTTAGGACATTAAATAATAATATAACTGGTTCATGATTTGGGATGGTAATAATAAATAACATATTCATGAAACAGGGCTCATATTATTGTAATAGATGAGATATTTAGGAGAACAAATATTGGAGAAATTTCTCAGAAAAATTACTGGGGAAGTATGCTTAATTAGCTAGAAGATTTAATTATTTACTAATACATGACCCCTCACTTTATGCTTATCTTGACATACGAATAGCACTAGGTTGGAGAAATCCTAAGAGGCCTTAAGGAATAAAAGAAACATATTTAATATGATATAATATTAATAGTAGATCACGAGGTTTCCTGAAGAGAAAGACAACAATGATCAATGTGTGTTGTTGAAATTTTAGGTTTTCTATGGAGAGTTATAAGATAAGATAAAGGATAAAAGAACGGAAACTAAGAAGTATTCAATGCAGGACTGGCTCTGGTCAAAGATTTAGTGGATAATGGTAAACAATTTTCTTCCAGTTTCTATGTGGTCCAGTTCACATCATCAAGATTTCAGAACTGGATATAGGACAAATTAAATGCATTTGCCTGGATTGTCCACTGTAGCCTGCCTATTAGATAAGATTAGAAGTTAATACTAAATTGAGAGCTGACAGCTATAGCAAGGAAGAAGCAAAGGAGGCATCACATTTCTATATACTCTATTTTAGAAAATAGATTCTAAATGTTCAAACAAATTGACTATGACCCATATGAACAACATATTAAGGAAATATACGAAAATACAGTGTCATAAAATTTAAAATGTATCAATTGCATTTGTAATTACCCATTTGAAAATAAAAGATAAATGATATATGAAACATTAGGCTGCTCCCTCTTGAATTTAGAGACCATCTAAAGAATAGATTTGATGTTTTGAACACCAATGACCAAAAACCAGAGGAATTATGGGATTACATCAAAAACATCATCCATGAAGAAAGAACAAGTTCATTAAAAAGACAGGAATGGAAGACCAAAATGGATGTCAGAAGCAAATGGAAGAAATGACAAGCTAAAAGAGCTGAACAGATTTCATACCATACCTCGAGAAGATAACGTCAATTATTATATTGAAATATGCAAAGACCTGGAGTTAGAAAAACAAAAGGGAAAAACACAGTCAGCATTTCTCAAGCTGAAAGAACTGAGGAAAAAAAACTTAACCCTTGCTTGCAATATTGAAAGATTCTATGGGCAAAATAGTGAATGATGTGGGAAGCTGAAGGAATACACAGAGTCACTGTACCAAAAAGAATTGTTCCATGTTCATCAATTTCAGGAGAATGTCATATGATCAAGAACTGATGGTATTGAAGAAAGAAGTTGTAGCTGCACTGAAAGAATTGGCAAAAAGCACAGCTTCAGGAACTGACAGAATACACCCTGAGATGTTTCAACAAATGGATGCCATACTGGAGACACTTGCCTATGCAAAGAGATTTGGAATACAGCTACCTGGCCAACTGACTAGAAGAGATCCATATTGGTACCCATTCCAAAGAAAGGTGATTCCACAAAATGTGGAAATTATTGAACAATATCATTAACATCACACACAAATCAAATCTTACTGAAGATAATTCAAAAATGATTGCAGCAGTATACTGACAGAGAACATCCAGAACCGCAAACTGGATTCAGAAGAGAATGTGGAATGAGGGATATCATTGCTCACATCAGATGGATCATGGCTGAAAGCAAAAACTACCAGAAAGTTGTTTACTAATGTTTTATTGATTATGCAAAAGCATTTTATCCTGTGGATCACAACAAATTATGAATAACATTGAGAAGAATGGGCATCACAGATCAATTAATTGTGCTCATGAGGAACTTGTACATAGACCAAGAGTATGTTGCTCAAACAGAACAAGGGGACACTGCATGGTTTAAAATCAAGAAGGGAGTGCATCAGGGTTGTATCCTTTCACCATACTAATTCAACTTTTATGCTGAGCAAATCATCTGAGAAG
>NW_006922525.1:241568-243126 GCF_000298275.1 Orycteropus afer afer | reverse complement strand
CTAAATCAGGCAATGCTCTGTGATTATACACACAGTTTCGACTGGATGATTTTTGCAAGTAGATTGCCATGCTTTTCTTCTTAATTTGTCTTTTTCTGTAAACTCTGGTCAAATCTCTCTACCTAATGGTATTTGAAAAACTGGTTGCATAGTTTCCACCATCGTCACAACAAATGTGATACAACAAAGTACAATAAATTGACAGTATTTTAAGTTTCATATTAATTTATAACCCTCTTGAATTTCAATTTAAAATATTCTTGCTAATAATCTAGGTATAACTATTTTTTTTAATATGTAATATATATATATCACTATATTGTTCAGTCATGGGGTATCCTGGCTTTATCAATATTTTAATATGAACGTTCATTTAAAAAAAAAACAAACAAATGAACAAAAAAACACCACTGCCTTCAGGTCAATTCCTACTCATAGCAACATCCATTCTGGTTTCCAAGGGAGCAAATCTTCCCTCTGCAAAACAGCTCATGGTTTTAAACTACTAACCTTCTGATTTGCAGTCAAATGTCGTAAGCACTGTGCCAACAGAGCTCCTTTAATGTTAACAAAACAAACAAACAAACAAACAAACACTGCCGTTGAGTCATTTATGACTCATAGCAACCTCCTTTGGGTTTCGGAAGCATATCTCTATGGAAGTAGATTGCCCAATCTTCCTTCCAAGGAGTGGCTGGTGGTTTTGAATCATTAGGCTTCTAGTTAGCAGTCAAATGCCTTAGCCACTACACCAGCAGAGCTCCACCTTAAATGTTAGTCACATATAAATTGGATATATATTACATGAATAATAAACATGTAAGCCAATAGATGGATGTATGAAATTTTGGATAGGGTCAGATCTTCTCTGAGAAAAAGTATAAGTAACATTGCTTGTGATGCTTATAAGTGTCAGGCATATTTCAAATGTCATCCTACTTAAAACAATCTTGTAAGGTAAGCAAATAGTGCAAGAGTTCAATATAAGTGAATTAAAGTAATTTAAAGTGCAATGTAAATGAAATAAACTGATTTTTCAGAAAAGAAAAAACGACAACAGTTGTCTTGTACTTAAATTTAATGAAGTCATATCTGAGTTTTGCATGTACTTCTAGACTCAATATTTTAAAGATATAACGGGTATGAAACTATCCTTTGAAAAAAATGTCAAGCATTGTGATTGGACTTGAAATTTTTCTTCATAACATGGCTTGAAGCATTGTATATATTATTTATGGAAGAAAAGATTTGGAGGAAGATGGAAGTCCTTTTTAAATATTTGAAAAATTGTTAAGTGAATACAAGGATTTTTCAAAAGCACACCCTTAGTGTTGATTGAAAGAAAAAAAAAATATTTATGTGCAAGAGAAGAATTCTGTTAAGATTAAATATAGCTAACAATTGGGTCCCTGTTATACATAATGGGTGATATGCACAGTTGAAGGATAGGGCACATTGATTACTTTATTAGGTAGGAGGAGACCAGAAAAACTTTGTAAGACAGTTCTTCTCACTTCTCCAAAAGTATCTCATTCTATACCATTAAAAATCTATCTAT
>NW_006922525.1:237677-241256 GCF_000298275.1 Orycteropus afer afer | reverse complement strand
TCCTTCCGAGGAGTGGCTGGTGGGTTTGAACCGCCAGCCGTCTGGTTAGCAGGCAAGTGTCTTAGCCACTATGCTACCAGAGCTCCCGTGTAAGACTAAACATGAGTTAATTATTTGCTTTAATTCAGTGAACAATTAAATGGTTAAATTTTATCCAGCCTCTATTTTCAATTTAATAACCTCTCTAATATATTATGACTTTTTTTTTTTTTTTAATTGTGATTTGGGTGAAAGTTTATGGAGCAAATTCACTTTCCATACAGCAGTTCACATACATGTTGTCCCATAACATTGACTACAATTTATCCCAATGCATCAGCTCACCACCCACTTCCTCCCATATTACCTCTTCCCTGTGTCCATCCCTCCATACACTCATGCCCCATGAGGTGTCTCCCTGTGCATTAAGGGCCCTTGTTTGTCTCATGATTGTTCTCTCCAAGGAGTGTATCAAGGAACGACAATATTAACTCAGGTAAATGTTCAACTCATATGCCTCTCTTTGTTGGGCTGGAAGCCACAAGTGTGGGTTCTATTCCAGATCTGAAGGGCAGCTAGGGGCCATAGTCTCAGAGGTTCCACCAGGCTCCATCAGACCAGCAAAACTGGCCCCCCTTTTTTTTTTCCCCAAATGATTTTGAGTTTTGTTCCATATTGTTCTCCCTCTCTATCCAGGATCTCTTACACAGATCCCCCTCTGAGTGGTTGACAGTGGTAATCGGGCACCATCTAGTTCTTTGGTCTCATAGTCGTATAGTATGTGGATCACATGGTGTACTGGTCACTAGGACTAATTCTTTTCATGAATCTTTGGTTTTTTCATTCCTCATTTCTCTGTATGAGGAGAGACCCATCATTGCATCTAGATGGCTGCTTGAAAGCTTTTAAGATCCCAGTCGCTACTCACCAAAGTAGGAAGTGGAACAATATTTTGTGTAGTGTGTTATGTCAATTGAGATTGATATCCCCTGTGACTATGGTCCCGAGCCCACAGATTCAACTACTCTGTCCCTCTGGGTAGCTGGCTGTGACCAAAACGTGACTACAAATTGTTCACTTCTGGTGAACAATGCATTATTTGTGTTGTTTGGATTCACAACTTGCTTTCCTCTTTAATTTGTGGAACACTTAAGGTTGGCAATTATGTCCAGATGAAAATAGCCCAAGAATTGGCACATATAATAAATTGGCACAAATAATAAATATATTTGTTTGTAGACAAGTTTGTAGCTCTATTAATACACCTGGGAATTAAACCCTTGTCAGCTCTGTTATACACTTGGGAATTCTTACAGAACATACAAACACACTTGTGGAAATATTGTCTGCCAACCCTATACATGGTCTTGGGTACACTCCCTGCTACATAGACATACCTAATACTTAAGCCTGTCCACCTGTCTATCCACCCATATACCCGTGTTTGCCTTCACTGACAATGCAGTACTGTGTGTGCAAAAGGGTTCGTCTTTGTTGACTATGACTTTTTTTAATGAAGATTACTTTTAATCAGTCAGAATCAAGGGAAAGAAGAATAAAAGTAAGGAAAGAAAGCAGGAAATAGGAACGACAATATCTGTTGCCACTTTTATTCTTCACTTCATTGATTCCTCTATAACTGAAACAAGACTTTTCTTGTTTTGTCTCATCTTTTATCTGCTACATACACTAATGTCTTTGAATGTTTGAAATATCAGTAGCAAAGTCAAAGAATCAAAAATAAAGCTTAAGCTATTAAATCATTTATATAGTCTCTGCAGGCTCCCCACACGGAAAGTTGTTGATTATTTACCAATGCATAATAATTTATTTGTGTTTTCTTGCCTTGATAGGAATAGAAACTCATTTCATTGTTAAATAATATATTTATTATCTGTGCCAATTGATTATATGTGCCCATTCCTGGGCTATTTTCATCTGGACAGCATGATTTTTAACCTTAAGTGTTTTCAAAATTAAAGAGTAAAACAAGTTGTGAATCCAAACAACACAAATAATGCATTGTTCACCAGTATTTTGAAGAAACATTGGAATGTAAAGAAAGCAGAGATTACTAAGAACTGTAAATATATGAAATCTCTTCACAGAAAAGAGAAACCATGTACTCAGCCTTTATTAATAAGTAATATTTGACCTTTTGAAAGAAAATTGGGCAGAGTAGTTGTTTTGGTTACCTAGTGCCACTCTGACAGGAATATATCACAAATAGAATGGCTTGGACAAAGAGTTTATCCTCTTACAATTTTGGAGGCTTTAATTCTGAGTTCAAAGCACCTGGATTTAGGGGCTGGGTGAAAACCTCTCAACCTTGGTCTTCAGCTCTGTCTCCTTCCCTGGCCCACTGAAGCTGAAGACTCTTCTTCACTCAGACAGTTGCTGGTTGCTGAGGCTGACAAGCCCAAGGTTGACAAGTAAAGAGGCATAGTCCCAAAGTTACCAAACAACATGTCAGGCCACTAAATTAAGTCCAGATGAAGTCACAAGCTTAGCAAGGCATGGCAGGCTGTTGAACAACATCTTGGCTACATGCAGCGTTCAATCATGCCAAAGGCTAGACACCATTCCCAAAGCTCCTTCTTATATAAGGGAAACAGACCACATCCCTAAAGTGGTTACTCAGCTGCATCCCACCATGGAGTTGATTGTCAGTCTTATCAGGGGAATAGCTACCAGCTGCCCAGCCACTCAACCAAACCCAGCCAAGTTGACACATAACTACCACAGTAAATGAGAAAATATATATGAACATTTTAAATATTAAAAGATTATATATATATATAACTTTTAGGCATAACATATACATATTATGAAGTAATTATTATCTGAAATAAACTTTGAAGAAAATGTGTTATTTCCCAAAAACTAACAAATGAAAATAGCTGATAACAATGCTGATGAATGGTGTTTGGGAGTAGTTAGCAATGATATGTTACATAGTAAACAATATTCGGTTAGAAATTATATTCTGATTATTGAAACTCTTCAGTACTTTAATGTTAATAATAAAATGAAAAATGCCATATGTCTGTGATACAAAAAGTAAAAAAAAAATGTATATATTTCGTAATTGGGATTTTAAAAAATATGTTAAATGCAGCATATAGAATAAGAAATGTTCAAACTCAGATGTTGTTGTTAGGTGCCATCAAGTCAGCTATGATTCATAGTGGCCTTATGTGCAACAGAACTAAATGCTGCCTGGTTCTACATCAGACACAAAATATTTACTATGCTCAAACTCATCACTGCAGCCACTGAGTCAATCAGGTCATTGAGCGTCTTCTCCTTTTTTGTTGACCAACATGACCAAAGTAAGTGAGAAGAAGTCTCACCATTCTCACTTCCAAGGAGTATTCTGGCTGTACTGTTTCCAGGACAGATTTGTTCATTGTTTTGGCATTCTTTGGTCTTTTGAATATTCCTCAGCAACAGCACAATTAAAAGGGATCAATACTTCCATGGCCTTCTTTATTCACATATGAGTTGATTGAAAATACCATGATTTGAGTTGTTGTTGTTGTTAGGTGTTGTCAAATAGTCTCTGACTCATAGTGATCCTATGTACAGCAGAAGGAAACA
>NW_006922525.1:235936-236632 GCF_000298275.1 Orycteropus afer afer | reverse complement strand
AAAACACAAGTAAACATTTTTCTGATATTCTTTGCTAACAAATTGTGCTCTCCAACAGATAAGACTTCTAGGACATATTTAATCTATTCATGATACGTCAAACAGTATTATTTACAAATAAAAGCAAATTTACACTTTGAATTATGAAAAACATATATGGAACCAAAGGAGCTCTGGTAGCATAATAAATAAGGCATTTGGCTGCTAACCAGAATGTCAGTGGTTCAAGCCCACCAGCCACCCTGTGGAAGGAAGATAGGGTAATATTCTTCCACAAAGATTTTCAGCCTCAGAAATCCAATGGGTTCACTATGAGTTGGAATTGACTGGATGACAGTGAGTCTGTTTTTTCACACATGGAACCAATCCACCATTAGCAAAAGACAAAATACCATAAAAAACAAGATTAATTCCAGATATTGTCAGGTATATGAAGATTCCCATAAAACTCATCCCAAAAAGCCTTAAAAATAATTGAGAATTTAGCTTATAGAATTAATAACATGACAAAAGAATATGATACTATACCAACATGCAAAATCTTATTTGACAAAGCAAAATAAAATTTATAGCAACAAATTAGACATTGTAAACAAAATAATGGGATGATTATATAGCAGAAAGGAGCTTTGGTAGCATAGTGCCTAAGGCACTTGACTGCTAACCAGAAGGCTGGGGTTCAAACCTACCAGCCAC
>NW_006922525.1:234975-235711 GCF_000298275.1 Orycteropus afer afer | reverse complement strand
CTAATTCTGACTCATTGTGGCACTATACAACAGAGTAGAACTGCACAATAGGTTATGCAAGGCTGTAAATCTTTGCAGAAGAAGAATGCCTCATCTTTTTTCCAGTGGCTGGTGGGTTCAAACCACTGACCTTTAGGTTAGCAGCTCAATGCTGTAACAATAATGTCACCAAAGCTTCTTCAAATCCTATTTACCAAAAAGATAAATAAATAAATAAGTAGATGAATAAATAAAAACTCATTGCAAGTCAGTTCAGATTCATAGTAACCCTATATAGGAAATAATTTAGTGTACATAATTACTTCAACAAATTTCATATACAAAATACAGCTCTCCATAAAAATAACTTGGGAAGAAATAAGACAACACCAAAAACCAAGGAAATATTAAGACATTTTAAATTTGCACACAGAATCCAGTGGTAGTTTTAGACATGAATTTAAACATAACTATGATCAGTGTAAACACCAAGTATAAGAGTGTTATTATTGGTTAGTAATCTCAAAAGTATAGATGGAATCAAAATATATTCTGAAACTATAAAACATAAGTGAAATTAAGAACTTTGTAGATGAGTTTAAGTAAAGATAGATTCAAGCCAAAGAGAAAAGTGTTGTTGTTGTTAGGTGCCATCAGGTTGGTTCCAGCATGTGACAATCTTGTGTACAACAGAATGAAACACTGGCCAGTTCAATGCCATCCTCAAAATCATAGCTACATTTGAGCCAATTTTTTT
>NW_006922525.1:233339-233860 GCF_000298275.1 Orycteropus afer afer | reverse complement strand
ATGTGATTGCTGGGTCAAATGGTATCTCCAATTCCAGCTGTCTAAGCAATTTCCATATTGCTTTCCATAATGGTTGTATCACTTCACAGTCCCACTAGCAGTGTGTGAGAGTACCAATCTCTCCACATCCACACCAGCATTTGTTATTTTCTGTCTTGTTGAATCTTGCCATCAGTGCAGGGGTGACATGGTATCTCATTGTTGTTTTGATTTGCATCTCTCTGATGGCCAATGATCATGAGCATTTCTTCATGTATTAGCTGGCCACTTGAATACCCTCCTTGGTTAAGTATCAATTCATGTCTTCTGCCCATTTTTTAATTGGATTGTTAATTCCTTTGGTATTGAGACATGGGAGTTTTCTATAAATCTTAGAGATAAGTCCCTTGCCAGATATGTAATTATTGGCAAATATGAATTGTTGTTGTCATTTTTTGTTATGTGCTTTTTTGTGGTGTCAATTTCTTTGTTCCATATACTTTTCCATGCTGAACTCATTTTGTTTATGAATTGTGTTATCA
>NW_006922525.1:229517-231311 GCF_000298275.1 Orycteropus afer afer | reverse complement strand
CTGTCAATTGGTTTTTCTTTTCTTTGTTGAAGAGAGTCTGTATTGCTTATCTGCCTAATCCTCCACCTTCTTCATTTTATTTCTTGAATGCTGGTTCCATGGATATTGATTGTGGATTCTAGTAAAATGAAATCCTTGATAACTTCAAATTTTCACTATTTATTATTATGATACTTACAAGTCTGGATGTGAGGATTTTTGTTTTCTTTATCTGGAGGTGAAATCTATTCTGAAAACTATAATCGTCAATCTTCATCTCTAAGTGCTTCAATTCTACTTTATTTTCAACAAGCATGGTTATATATCATTTGCATATCACTAGTTATTAATGAGACTTCCTCCAAAACTGATCCCATGTTCTTTTTCATATAGTCTGACTTCTTGGATAATTTATTCAGCATGCTGATTGGATTAGTATGGTGAAAGGATAAAACTCTGACACATGCTTTTCCTAGTTTTAAACCACAAATTATCCCTTTGATTTACTCACACAACTGTTGACATAATCACAATTAAGTTTTATGGAATATTCTTTCTAATTTTATCCATACTTTGTTATGATCCACACAACTGAATGTCTTTACATAGTCAATAAAATATAGGTAAACATATTTCTGGTATTCTCTGCTTTCAGCCAGATTAATACCTCTGGCATTAGCAATGATATATTTTGTTCCATTCCACATACTCTTTTGAATCTGGCTTGAATGTTGGAAATTCCTTTTATACGTACTTCTGCAACCATTTTTTAATTACCTTCAGCTAAATTTTACTTGGATGTGTTATTAAGTATATTCTTTTATAATTTCCATGTTCAGTTTTGTCACTTTTCCTTAGAATTGGCACAAAAATGAATATCTTTCAGTCAGTTGTCCAGGTAGCTCTCTTCCAGATTTTTTTGGCATAGATGAGTGAGCAATTATAGTGATGAATTAATCTCAATTACTATCTTGTTAAGAGGAAATTAGTGAACTGGAAATTGGAAGAAAATATACAGACTAAAATAAAGAGAGATAATAATATAGAACAGAAATAAGAAACATTATACTATGCAATGAAAAAGTCTAACATTGCTTAAAACAAATTCTTAAACCAAAAGAATACAAGAAAAGAGTAAAAACTATTCAGCAGAGATGATGGCTGAAAGTTTTACAAAAATTGGGAAAGACACTATAATATAGATTAGAGAAATGCTATAAATGCCAAGATGATAAATACAATGAAAATGATATGCACTGATATGATCAATGAATAGATGAAAATTAAGAAAAATATAAAAGACTGATTAAAAATAAACATATGTCAAAATTACAGATGGCAGTTAGACTAATAGCAAAATTGTAAATGTCAAAAATAAAAGATATTGGCCAAAAGGCTTCCAAATGTGGTTCCCCTAAAGAAAATACAAAAGGAGGACATTGTTAGAATACATTTACGATAGACACTTTGTAATATTAAGTGAATTATTTTAAGCAACATTTTACTTGCATGTGATGTTAGTGATATTGTTAGATGATGTCTGAATTCTATTGCATCACTTTTGTTTATAATACACACAAATGTGGATTTTTTTTCCAGCCAGTTGGCCAGAGCTGTACTACAAATTTGTCAGCATAGAAGAGTGAGCACTTTGGGATTTCATTCGTTTTTTGAAACGACTCAATTGATATTTCATCAATTCTTGAAGCTCTGTGTTTTGCCAATTCCTTTAATGCAGTTTGGACTTCTCTGGTAAGTACTATAGATTCTTGATTTGGTATGGTGCCTCTGTGTATTCTTCCCATCTTCTTTTGA
>NW_006922525.1:226486-229152 GCF_000298275.1 Orycteropus afer afer | reverse complement strand
AGAAAGCAGGAAATACCAGAAAGATATTTACCTGTGTTTTATTGACTATGCAAGGCATTCGAGTGTGTGGATCATGACAAATTGTGGATAATATTTCAAAAAATGAGAATTACAGAACACTTAAATGTGGTTTTGAGGAACCTGGGCAGAGATGAAAGGACAGTTGTTCAAACAGAACAAGGGGGTACTGCATGGTTTAAAATCAGGAAAGGTGTCCATCAGGGATGTATCCTAGTGCCTAAAGCACTTTACTGCTAACTAGAAGGCTGGCAGTTCAAACCTACTAGCTACTCCTTGGAAGGAAGATGGGGCAATCTACTTCCATAGTGATACTGCCTCAGAAACCCAAGGAGAGGTCACTATGAGTTGGGTTCAACTAGATGGCACATAACAACAACAGCATTCAATCAATATGCTGAACAAATAATCCAAGGAGGTGGACTATATGAGGAAGAATGGGGCATCAAGATTGGAGGAAGACTCATTATCAGTCTGTACGTATGCAGATAACACAACTTTGCTTGCTAAAAGTAAAGAGAACTTGAGGTAATTACTGATGAAGATAGAACACTAAAGATTTCAGTATGGATTTCACCTCCACATAGAGAAAACAAAAATCCTAAGAGCTAGACCACTAAGTAACATTATTATAAACAGAGAAAATATTGAAATTGTCAAGGATTTAATTTTACTTGGATCCAAAATCAACACCCATGGAAGCATCAGTCAAGCAGTGAAACCATGTACCACATTATGCAAATTTGCTGCAAAAGAACTCTTTAAAGTGTTAAAGAGAAACAATGTCACTTTAAAGTCATGCCTAACCCAATCCATAGTATTTTCAATCACCTCACATGTATGCAAAATCTAGAAAATGAATACAGAACACAGAAAAATTCATTCAATTGCATTATGATGTTGGCAAAGAATATTGAATATACCATAAATGACCAAAAAGGGAAACAAGTCTTGGAATAAGTGCAGCCAGAATATTTCTTAGAAGTAAGGATGCACAGACTTCTCCCTTCTCACATATTTTGATGTATTTTTGTGGGTGGGCCTATCCCTGGATAAAAAGACTATGTTTGGTAAAGTAGAGGGTCTGGAAAAAAAGGGAAGACTCTTGATGGAATGGATTGAGAGACATTGCAGTAATGGATTGAAACAGTAATGACTGGAGGATGGTGGAGGACCAGCAGTGTTTTGTTTTTTTGTGCATACCATTGCTATGAGTCAGAAATCAGCAAACCACAACTAACAACAACATTATTAGATGAACTAAATCTAAAGAGTCATCTTTGAGAAGAAAAAGGTAATTCTAAGAGAAAGAGATGAGATAACTAAATAATAAACCAAAAACCAAACTCACTGCCATCAAGCTGGATCTGACTCACAGCTACAACTTCTTGGGTTTCCAAGGCTGTATCACTATTGGAGTAGACTACTCGATCTTCCTTCCAAGGAGTTCCTGATGGGTTTAACCGCCAGCTGTCTGACTAGAGGTCAAATGGCATAGGCACTATGCTACCAGAGCTCCCAAGTAAATAATATTGAGGGAAAATACCTGGCCATATATGGATTATTCTCCATCATATTAAAAAAAATCTATTAAATTTAAATATATAAAATAAAATAGTAGTAATTTATGTGCATATAGAAAAAACAAAATATTAGAAAATAATAACACATAAAATGTGAAATATTTTAAATTAAAGCAATCTAAATACCTTGCCTACTTTGAAAAAATGCAGAAATGTTAATCTCAGTTTTTAATAAAATTATTTAGTTTGCAATTTTATGAACAGTTTCATACTTTTATCAAGCCAACATTTACTTAATAATGTCCATGTATTTTCCTTTTTTGGAAACCAGTGGTACATACTATTTCTCATTCCCTATCAAGCAAAAAAAGAATGCTCCAAAAGGATGTTTTCACTTGTACAATACAGTATAAAATTTAAAGAATTAACACTGAGCAGAAGAGAAAGCACTGTCAAAGTAATAATGGTGCTACATGAAAAATGTGATGGGATGGAAGAAGGTTTTATGCATATTGAATTATGCCTTATGTAGGTTGTTTCCTAGGTAATATTTTTATGTTTCCAAACCATGGAAACTTAAAAGCTTACAGAGAAGGGGAGGCACATGTATTCTGTGGTTCTTTTATGTAAAATAATCATTAACTATTACCAAAAACTCTCCATTGATTTGCTAAAAATAATGGCTTCTGATTTTATATTGTTGACTCAGCTGTTTTATTTGTTAGAAATTATTCATTCAGTACAGTACTTCACCAGAATGAAATGAACCCTCTAATTCCCTATACCATTTCTTTGCAGTCTTGTAAATTCCACATACATAATTAAGTGATCAAGCAAAAAATGGAATCAAGCATGCTAGTAAGATGTTTAATGCTTTAGCACAGATTGTGTAATGGTGTTTATGCATCTGAAAAATAAGAGACACATTTCCTCTCTCATTACCCCCACCAAAAAGTGTTTTAATACTCAGCTCAGCTCAATCAATATGTAGAGTTTTGCTGATCTTGAAAAAATTGTGTTTGCTAGAAATTTGCTATTGCAAAATGCTCAAATGAGAAAGACAGAGTGTTATAACACTGTATAATCAGCAATTGCAGAACAAGCATTCCATAGGAAAAAAAAAAA
>NW_006922525.1:221368-223308 GCF_000298275.1 Orycteropus afer afer | reverse complement strand
TGGTGAAAGGATATAACTATGACCCACTCCATTCCTGATTTTAAACCATGCATTATCCCCTTGTTCTGTTCCAATAACAGCTTCTTGATCTTTGAACAGGTTCCTCAAGAGCACAATTATGAGTTCTGAAATTCCCATTCTTCTCAATGTTATTGATAATTTGTTATGATCCATATAGCCAAATGCTTTTGCATAGTCAATAAAACACAAGGAAACTTTTGTTGTTGTTGTTATTCTTTGCTTTCAGCCAAAATCCATGTGACATCAGCAATGTTATCCCTCAGTCCACATCCTCTTCTGAATCCAGCTTGCATTTCTGGAGGTTCTCTGTCAATCTACTGCTGCAACCATTTTTGAATTATCATCAGCAAAATTTTACTTGCAAATGATATTAATGACATTGTTTGATAATTTCCACATTCTTAGGGATCACCTTTCTTTGGAATGGGTACAAATATGGATCTCTTCCAGTCAGTGGGCTAGGTAGCTGTCTTCCAAATACCTTGGTTAAAATGAGTAATTGATTCTAGTGCAGCATCCGTTTGTTGAAACCTCTCAGTAGGTATTCCATCAATTTCTGAAGCTGTGTTTCTCACCAATTCCTTCAGTGCATTTTAAACTTATTCTTTCAATAACATTTGTTCTTGATCATAAGTCACCTTCTGATACAGATGAATATCAACAAATTATTTTTGCTACAGTGATTCTGTGTATTCCTTCCATCTTCTGTTGATGTTTCCTGCATCATTCAATATTTTTTCCCCATAGAAACTTTCAAAATTGCAACTTGAGACTTGACTTTTTTCTTCAGTTCTTTCAGTTTGAGAAATGTGTTCTTCTCTTTTGGTTTTCTAACTCCAGGTCTTTGCACATTTCTTTATAATGATTGACTGTCTACTCAAACTGTCCTTTGAAATCTTCTGTTCAGCTCTTTTATTTTGTCATTTCTTCCATTTGCTTTAGCCACTCTCCATTCAAGAGCAAATTTCAGTCTATTCTGACTTTTCTTTTTTTATATCCATTATGGTCTTTTCTTCCTTTCCTGTCTTTTTAATGACCTTTTACTTTCTTCATGTATGATGTTCCTGATGTCATTCCACAGTTTCTGGTTTTTGGTCATTAGTGTTCAATATGTCAAATCAATTCTTCAGATAGTCTCCAAATTCAGGTAGGATATAATCATGGTCATATTTTGGCTCTCATGAACTCGTTGTAATTGTCTTTAGTTTACACTAATCAAATGACCAAACTCACTGCCATTGAGTTGATTCTGATTCAAAGAGACCTTCACTGGGTTTCCAAGGCTGTAAGTTTTCATGGAAGTAGAAAACCCCATCTTCCCTCCAAAGAGCAACTGGTGTGTTTGAACTGCTGACCTTCTTGTTAGAAGCCAATTGCCTTATCCACTATGCCACCAGAACCACTATTACTTCAAATACAATGAAAAAGGTTCACAAATATGAATTATACTAGTGAATACCTCAGAACCTGGTAATAGTAAATGTTAAATAACTATTTTTTAGCATTAAATAATTATTATACTAAATAAGCTATAATATTAATTTATTAATGAATCAATTAGAATTGATTAATATATTTAGTCGATGTGTATTGCACATCCTAAGCAACAGTATAATAGATTGCAACCAATATTGGTTATATAAATATATATATATATATATATATGAATATATATGTATCTATGTGTGTATAGAGTATATGTATATGTGTGTACATAAATATACATATATATGCATACACATAAATACATGTGTGTATATACACACACACACACATATACATATATTTATTTATTGTGGAAGGAAGACCAGGAAATATACTTCTGTAAGATTTACCATCTTGGAAATCCAAAAAGGGTTGCTATGACTTATAATTGACTAGATGACAGTGAGTTTGGTTTGGATATATATATATATATA
>NW_006922525.1:215752-220743 GCF_000298275.1 Orycteropus afer afer | reverse complement strand
TTCAGCCTGGAGATCTTAGATTTGTCATTCATTGGAGTCAACAGCCAGTATACTGCCTCCAACCTTGAGCTCCAGAGTCACTGCAGATCCTTGGGATTTTGGACCAAGCCCTGCCATCCTCTGAAGAAAACTACTCTCCTTTTGAGAAACAGCTTTTAGCTTGTTACTGGGCTTTAGTAGAGACTGAACAACTAACCATGGGCCACCAAATCACCATGAGGCCTGAGCTGCCCATCATGAACTGAGTGTTGTCTGATCCACAGAGTCATAAAGTTGGACATGAAAAGCAGCACTCCATCATTAAATGGAAGTGGTATATCAGAGATCGGGCTCAAGCAGTACCTGAAGACACAAGTAAATTGCATGAGGAAGTGGCCCAAATGTCTATGGTCTCCACTCCAGTCACATGACCTTCCCTCTCCCAGTCTGCACCTCTGGCCTCATGAGTTCCTTATGATCAGTTGACTGAGGAAGAGAAAACTCGTGCCTGGTTTACAGATGGTTCTGCACAATATGCAGGCAGCACTTACAAGTGAACAGCAGCAGCACTCCAGCTGCTTTCTGGGACTTCCTTGAAGGACAATGGTGAAAGGAAATCCTTCCAATGGGCAGAACTTCAAGATATGCATATGGCTGTTCACTTTGCATGGAATAAGAAATGGCCAGATGTGTGATTATATATGGATTCATGGGCTGTGGCTAATGGTTTGGCTAGATGGTCTGGGACTTGGAAGAAGCATGATTGGATAACTGGTGACAAGGATGTATGGGGAACAGGTATGTGGATGGATCTCTCTGGTCGGGACAAAGGAATAAAGATATTTGTGTCTCCGGTGAATGCCCACCAAAAGGTGACCTCGGCAGAGGAGGACTTTAACAATCAAGTGGATAGGATGACATTTTCAGTGGAAAACAATCATCCTTTTTCCCCAGCTATTCCTATTGTTGCTTAATTGGCTCATGAACAAAGTGGCTATGGTGGCAGGGATGGAGGTTATGCATGGCCTCAGCAACATGACTCCCACTTACCAAGGCAGATTTGGCTACTATCACTACTGAGGGCCCAACCTGCCAGCAGCAGAGACCAACACTGAGTCTGCGATATAGAACCATTCCTTGGGGTGATCAGCCAGCAACGTGGTGGCAGGTTGAACACATTGGACCACTTCCATCATGGAAAGAACGGTGTTCTTTTCTTACTGGAATAGACACTTATTCTGGATATGTATTTACCTTCCCTGCATGCAATGCTTCTGCCAAAACTACCATCTGTGGACTTACAGAATGCCTTATACACTGTCATGGTATCCCACACAGCATTGCTTCAGATCAAGGGACTCAACAGCAAATGAAATGCATTAATAGGTTTATGCTCATGGGAATCACTGGTCTTACCATGTTCCCCATCATACTGAAGTAACTGGCTTGATAGAATGATAGAATGGCCTACTGAAAACACATTTACTGTGCAGTTAGGTGGAAATACCTTGAAGTGTTGGGGCAATGTTCTCCAGGAGAATGTATATGCTCTAAACCACTATCTAATATATGGTGCTGTTTCTCCAATAGCCAAAATTCACGGGTCCAGGAACTGAGGTGTGGGAATGGGAGTGGTACCAGTCACTATAACCCCTAGTGACCCACTCCAAAAATGTTTGCTTTCTGTCCCTGCTACCCTGTGCTCTGTGGGTCTGGAGATCTTAATCCCAAAGTGAGAAACACTCCCACCTGGAGACACAGTACAGATTGCATTGAACTGGAAATTAAGAATGCCACCTGGCCATTTTGGCTTCCTCAAAGCTCTTGATCAACAGACAAAGAGAGACATCAGTGTACTATCTGGTGTGACAGATCCTGATTATCAAGGGGAAATTGGATTGACATTAGATAATGGAGGTAAAGAAGAATATGTCTGGAATACAGGAGATTCTTTAGGACATCTCTTAGTATTACCATACCCTGTGATTAAAGTTAATGGAAAATCACAGCAACCCAATTCTGATATGACTAGTAATGGCCCAGACCTTCAGGAGTGAAGGTTTGAGTCACCCCAACCAGGCAAAGAACCATGACCAGCTGAGGTGCTTGCTGAGGGCAAGGGAAATACAGAATGAGTGGTGGAAGAAGGTAGTTCTGAATATCAGCTACGACCACGTGACCAGCTGCAGAAACGCGGACTGTGATTGTTATATTTCTTCATTGTATATGGACATCAAATATTTTTGTTTACTTCTGTTATGAACTACGAAATGTAAATGAGGTTAATGTGTTTCAGTTGTACTTCTGTTAGCATATCATGTTAGACACAAATATAACTTTATAATTGTCCTTATTTAGAAATTATATATGGTTAAGAAGATGTGTCCAACTGCCAGGATGACAAGGGATGAACTGTGATAGTTGGAGCTCTGTGTCCACTTGGCTGGACCACAATTCTGTGTTGTTTAAGCCGTTGTGATGTGGGTTGTTCCAATGATGGGATCAGATGTATATGTTTTGAGCAGCCAATCAGTTGAAAGGGAATTTCCCTAGGGTTGTGGTCAGCTTCCACTACATTTATGGACATCCCGGGAAAAGAGACATTCTTCTGTAGGTTGGGATTCTTTTGTGCTGCCTACAACTCTCTGTAATGAGCAACCCACCATTCAGTCTGGAGATCTTAGATTTGTCATTTGTTGGAGTCAACAGCCAGTATGCTGCCTGCCAACCTTGAGCTCCTCAGCCCCTGCAGCTGTGTGAGTCAGAAAAAGCCTCCAGCTTGACATTTGATGCAAGAACTTGGGACTTGCCAGCATCTATAAATGTGTGAGTCATTTTCCTAAGATAAATTTCTCTTTCTCCATATATAATCTTTACTGGTTTTGTTTCTCTAGTGAACCCAGTCTAACACAGGGACCAAATTCAGTTTCTAGCTTTAAGGGTGTTCAAGGACCATATTCTCAGTGATTCCATCAGTCCTCATCAGACCACTAAGCTTGGACAATTTTATGATTATTTTTAGTTTTGTGATACATTTTCTCCCTTATTGTCTGAGATCTCTCATTGTGATCCCTTTCAGAACAGTCAGAAGTTGCAACCAGGTATCATGTAGTTCTTCTAGTCTCAAGGTTGTGGAGACTGTGGTTCAGATGCTCCATTAGTCCTGTGGACTAATTGTTTCTTTGCATCTTTGATTATCTTCACCCTTCTTTGCTCAGGAAGGAGAAAGACCAATAGCTGTACCTTAGATGTCTACTCATAAGCTTTTTAGTTCCCATTCACTACTTAGCCAAGCAGGATATATAGCATTGTTTTTATGTACTATGTTAGGCCGATTGACCTTAGTGCCCCCTGATTTTAACAATGAGATTATTTATAATATTTTCAAGATATTTATAAGCAATCTAAGGAATTATTTGAATAGGATTTGATTTTGAAATATAAACAATGAAAGAGGATTTTAAACCAAGTGCAAAGAAGATAAAATGTATAAGAATCAATATGCTAGAGTACCATATTTCTTTGAAATGATGAAGTAGCATTAACAAAATATTGAAAACTCATCTACTTGTTTTTAAATTGTTTACACAAAAAGCCATTGTGATATATTCCTTATCTTTCTAAAATTTTTTTCTTATAGGGGAAAATACCAGGAAAGAGAAAATATTAATGCTGCTTCTTGAAGCTTTACCTCAGTGGGTTTCCTTGGGTTTTGTTTGTTTGCCTTTTGCTTTTAATTTTTATTACTTTTAATATTTATTACACATTGTGCCCAAGATCTTGCTAATTAATGCAAACAAATCAGAAAATATAGCTATGGAAATGTAGAAAAATAAATAAATAAATATAGCATTTTCATTAAATTTTTAGCAACAATCTTTGCTTTTAGAGCTCATATGTTTTCAACATCCTCCCATTACAACTAGTCTATCACTTCTAATATGTGTCACATCAATAATATAGGTGCTTGTTTATGTTCAAATATTGCTAACGCAGCCATCCTGATACCTCAGGTTAATAAAGCAAAAGTATTTCATATTAGACTTAGAAAATATCAACATGTCATTGTGATGTACCTTATTATGAAAGATAAAACAAAATAACTCTGACATTGCACAACAGTACACAGTTTTAATGTTGTGCCATAATGAGAAAAAAAATATAAAAAAAATTATAGACAGGATCACACTTCATGCACTTTGAAATTATATTAGTTATGACAGCTTTATTACACGAACCATGACTGGGAAAATGAACATTCCTTTCCTAAGAGTTTGATCTCCTTTAGATTATGCAAGCCATCATACATCACATCACTTATTACCATCAAGTCAATTCCTGCACATAGCAACCCCCCATTGGGTTTCTGAGGGGGTAAATCTTTACACAGGTAGATTTCCCTGTCTTCTTTCTGCTGAATGGCTGGTGGGATTGAACCATCAACCTCTGGTTAGCAGTCAAATGCCATAAGCACTATACCACCAGAGCTCCTATATATCATATAGGTAAAAGGAATTCTCAGGCCCCTCTCCCTTCTTTGGAAGTTCTGGTACACAGTGCCTAAGTCTTTGACTGCTCACTAGAATGCTGGTGGTTCAAACCCACCAGTCACTCCTCAGAAGGAAGATTGGACAATCTACTTCCGTAGTGTTACCACCTCGAAAACCCAACAAGGGTTTGCGATGAGTCAGATCCTATTATACAACAGTGAGTTTGGTTTCTTGGTTTATGTGTCTCATTAAGGAGCTCTTGTGGTTTAGTGCCTAAAGCATTTGATTGCTAACCAGGAGGTTGGTGGTTCAAACCCACCAGCCACTCCCAGAAGAAAGACAGTGTAATCTACATCTGTAAATATTTCTGGCCCCAGAAACCCAAAGGGGGTCCCTATGAGTTGGAATCCACTTGATGGTAGTAATTTTGGTTTTGGTTTGGTTTATGTATCTCATAGCATTGAAATATAACGATTTAAATTTCAAAGCAACTACAGTCAGAATAGGTCCATGTTTAGTGCC
>NW_006922525.1:213732-215636 GCF_000298275.1 Orycteropus afer afer | reverse complement strand
ATAATATTATATTATTCTTTATCTTATTAACTAAACTTCAAAACAAGAAACATTGATGTACCATAAGAAACAATGTTTCAACAACATATTTTTACATTCCATGATTAATAGTGCATAATGGAATAGAATTGAAAGATAATATTCCTCAAAATACTATTATCTGTATGTCTTTGCTGTTCTTAATGTTAATGCTGTTTCATATTATGCTCCTTAGATTTTTCTGTCTCAAAGTTGTCACTTTAGGAGCAAATAAATTATCCATTTCTCTGAAATTTGAAGATGAATTCAACTTCCTCCAGAATTATTTTATTAAGATTTGCCAATTATCTAATCATACATAAATATTTGATCAGCTATTATGAAATATACTTAAGAAAAAGTACATTAGAAATATCCTGACAACTACCATTAATGATCTAAAGAACATCTGTTACCACACTGGGTAACACTGATTAAAATTAACACAAAATAAAACTTAAAAATTATTAACATAATGCATTCAACATTAATACTTTCAAAAATGTCATTCTATTCGTGGATTAGTATAAGTATGTGCAAGTGGGTGTGCGTGTTTGTGTATGTGTTTCCAGAACACCTTGATGTTGTTGTAGTTTTTAGGGTGCCATCAAATTTCTCTGACTCATATGACCCTATGCACAGTAGAACAAAACACTGCCTAGTCCTGAGCCAGCTCCATGATTCTTGCTATACTTGAGCCCACTGCAGCAGTCATGGTGTCAATCCATCTGGTTGAGGGTCTTCCCCTCTTTTGTCAACCTTCCCATGACATCCTTCTCCAGGGAATGGTCCCTTCTGAAAACATGACCAAAGTAGGTAAGACAAAGTCTGGCCATTCTTGCTTCCAAGGAGCATTCTGGCTGCATTTCCCCCAGGACAGATCTGTTAGTTCTTTTAGCAGTCCATGGTACTTTCAGCATTCTTCGCCAGCACCACAACTCAAAAGCATCAATTTTTCTTCACTCTTCCTTATTCGTTGTCCAGCTCCCACATGCATATGAGGTAATTGAAAATATCATGGCTTGTGTCAGGCAAACCTTAGTCCTCAAGGAAACATCTTTGCACCTCATCACTTGAAAGAGGTCCTTTGCAGCTGACTTGCCCAGAGCTATATATAGTCAGATGTCCAGACTGCTGCTTCCATCGGTGTCAATTGTAGAACCAAAAAATGTAAAGTCTTTGACAACTTTAATCTTTTCTCCATTTATCATGATGCTATTTAAAGGTCCAATTGCAAGGATTGTTGCTTTCTTTATTTTGAGATGTAATCCATACTGCAGATGATAGTCTTCAATCTTCCTGAGTAAGTGCTTCAAATCATCCTCACTTTCAGCAAGAAAGTTGTGTCATCAGCATATCACAGGTTGTTAATGATTCTTCTTCCAATCATGATGCCATGCTCTTCTTCATATAGTCCAACTTCTCATGTTATTTGCTCAGAATCTCATATTATTTGCTCAGCATACAGATTGAATAAGCATAGTGAAAGCATAAAACCCTGACAAACTTCCCTCTTCATTTTAAACCATGCAGTGTCCCCTTGTTCTGTTTGAATGACAGCCTTCTGGTCTATCTTCAGGTTCCTCATGAGTACAATTAAGTGTTTTGGAATTTCCATTCTTCTCAATGTTATCCACAATTTGTTATAATCCACACAATCAAATGCTTTTTGCATAGTCAATAAAACACAAGTAAACACCTTTCTGGTAATCTTTGCTTTCAGTCAAGATTCATCTGACATCAGAAATGATATCCTTCATTCTACATCCTCTTCTGAATCCAGCTTGCATTTCTGGAAGTTTTCTGTCAATATACTGCTGCAACCATTTTTGAATTATCTTCAGTAAGATTTTACTTGCATGCAATATTAATGATATTGTTTGATA
>NW_006922525.1:211329-212647 GCF_000298275.1 Orycteropus afer afer | reverse complement strand
ACTTGTCGCAGCCTTTTAAGGAAAGGATCTCATTGGACTTGAATGATTAAAGTTACCGGGAAGTGCATGACAGTGTAAATCCCACTGCTTTTACAAAATGAAATCCTCACAATAAAAATTCATTATCTGCCAATTTACTCCATTTGTATATTTAAGTCATTGACAAGTGTTATGACTTTTTTTTTTTTTTTTTTTTGGCTGAAAAAATTGACTCTTAGAGAAGGAACTGTAGCTATTTCTTGACATAGCATTAGATGAGTTTTTAAGAAGAGCGTTCTACCACTCCTTTCATATTTAATTTGTCATTTTTCTACCTTCTTTTGCTGAAAGATCAGGGAATTCTTCCATCTTGCCTAGAGAGCACTCATTAGTCTATACCATATGTGATAAATCCTTCTGCTCTGTCATCTTACTCATGAGTTATTCTCCTTGAACCTAACAAAGTTTAACATTGTTTATATCCTTCCAGCCTTTTGGCAAAGATTTAAATGTACTTCAGCTGTCACAATATATTATATATACCTTACTGGCTCAAACTACAATTTATCTGCTAATTCCATTGTTCCATCCCTTGCTTTTTTCCCAGGGCTCTTTTGGGAAATTGTAATTGTAAGAAATCCAATAGATTATAAATGTTCTTGAAACATTTTTTTATAATATTGCCAACTAACAGATAAAGAAGAAATCATGGGCATAATAACATTGTTCTTTCTTTGCAAAACTTATTTTAAGAATATAAATTTGTAGCTAAATTGTTTGTCATTCACTGGATTTTTACTTCTGCTTCCATATTATTGATTCTTAGTTTGGTCTGACAGAAGAAAATTTCATTGACAATTTTGAGCCATATTTGTATTTTCCCTTTATTCATATAAAATGTTTTAAATTTGGTAGTTGTTTTATGCTGTCAGTATGACATTAGCCAGGGATTTCAGTTATCATAGCTAACTACAGACATGTAAGCACACATAACTTGTTAGCACTATTATTCATTACTTTTCTAGAACTAACTTTTTTATTATTTTCCTATTTTCAAATAAGGACTAACGATAGCTTTTTTTTTCAAGTAAAATGAGTTGGTAAGTTGTCTTTCTTCACGAAGAAATAAATTTAAAAATATAGTGCATTATGTTGAGTTCAGGAGGGGCACATATTTATTTATTTTTTTCCCTCTTTGGTTTTAACTTAATATACGTTAATTATATTGGCAGTATATATACTTACATGTAACTAGGAGCTCTGGTAGCATAGTGGCTAAAGCACTTGACTGCTAACCAGAAGGCTGGCGGTTCAAACCCACCAGCCACTCCTCGGAAGG
>NW_006922525.1:208282-210337 GCF_000298275.1 Orycteropus afer afer | reverse complement strand
GCAGGCTGCTGAACAACGATATGGCTCCAAGCAGGCTCCAAGCATGCCATAAGCTAAAGACCATTCCCAAGGCTTCTCCTTATATACAGGAAGCAGATCACTTCCCTAGGACAGCTACTCAGCTGCTCACAGTAGATTCCACCATGGAGTTGATTACCAGTCTCGTCATGAGGTATACTACATCCAGCTGCCCAGCCACTCAACTAGGTCCAACCAAGTTGACACACAAACTGAACTACCATACAAAATACGATATTCTTCTGCAGGGAATGGTTCCTTTTGATGACATTACCGAAGTAGTAAGATGAAGACTGATCATTCTGGCTTCCCAGGAGCATTCTGGCTGCACTTATTTTGGGACAGATTTGTCAGTTCTTCTGGCAGTCCATGGTACTTTCATTATTCTTTGCCCACACCACACCTCAATAGCAGCAACTCTTCTTCAGTCTTCCTTATTCATTGTCCAACTTTCACATATATATGAGAAGATTGAAAATATCATGGCTTGACCTAGGTGCATCTTAGTCTTCAAAGAGACATCTTTGATCTTCAGCACTTGAAAGAGGTATTTTGCTGAAAATTTGCCCAGAGCAATATGACATCTGATTTATTGACTGATGCTTCCATGGGTGTTGATTGTGGAACCAATTAGTATGAAATCTTTGACAGCTCCCATCTTTTCTCCATTTATCATGATGCTGTTTATTGGTCCAGTTGTGAGAATTTTCATTTCCTTTATGTTGAGGAGTAATCCATACTTCAGGCTGTAGTCTTTAATCTTCATGAGTAAGTGCTTCAAGTTATCTTCACTTTCAGCAAGCAAAGTTGTGTCATCTGCATATCACAGGTTGTTAATAAGTTTTCTTCCAATCCTGATGCCACATTCTTCATCATATAGTCAAACTTCTGGGATTATTTGCTCAACATACAGATTTAATAAGAATGGTATAAAGATACAACACTGATGCTCACTCTTCTTGATTAAACCTTGCAGTATCCCCTTGTTCTATTCAAATGACAACCCCCTGGTCTATATAAAGGTTTCTTCTGAGCACAATTAAGTGTTCTGTTACTCCCATTCTTCTCAATGTTGTCTGCAATTTGTTATGATTTACACAGTTGAATACATTTACATAGCTAATAAAACACAAGTAAACATCTTTCTGGTATTCTTTTATTTGAGGAAACATCTGACATCAGCAATGATATCCCCCATTCCATGCCCTCTTCTGATTCCAGCCTGCATTTCTGGAAGTTCCCTGTCAACATACTGCTCCAACCATTTTTTAATTACTTTCAGTTAGATTTCATTTGCATGTGATATTAATGATATTGTTTGATAATTTCCACTTTCTGTTGGATCATCTTACTTTGGTATGGGTACAAATATAGGTATGGTATATAGGTATGGGTCAGGTCTTCCAAATTCCCTGACATAAACAAGTATGTGCCTCCAATGCAGTATCCATTTGTTGAAATACCTCAATGGGTATTCTGTCAATTCCTGGAACCTTATTTATTTATTTTTTTTTGCCAATTCCTTCATTGCATCTTCTTCTTTCTTCCTTCAATACCATTGTTTCTTGATCATATACTACCTACTGAAATGATTGAACATTGATCAATTCTTTTTTGTACAGTGACTCTGTTTATTCCTTCCATCATTTTTTAAATACATTTTATTGAAATATAATTTATATATGGTGAAATACACAAAACTAAAGTGACATGGGTTAATCCCCCCCCCTCAGTGTACTCTCTCCTCCTCTCCCATCCTTGGTAACCAACAAAGAAAGCTTCCCTCCATATATAAACCTTTCTTGAGTGTTTACAATAATGAACTAATACAATATTTGTCCTTCTGTGATTGACTTAATTCACTCAGCATAATGTCCTCCAAGTGTATCCATGTTATGTGATGTTTTGCAGATTCTACTTTATCCTTTATTGTTGCATAGTATTCCATTGTTTGTATGTACCATAGTTTGATTATCCATTCTTCTGTTGATGGGCACCTAGGTTGTTTCCATCTCTTTGCTATTGTACATAGTGCTG
>NW_006922525.1:203867-207462 GCF_000298275.1 Orycteropus afer afer | reverse complement strand
GTCAGGGTTATGTCATCTTGTGTATTAGTGGTTGGTTGTTGTTTGCTATTGTAGGTTCTCTGTCCAAAGGACTCCCTTTAGGATCTCTTGTAAGGTTGGTCTGGTTTTAACAAATTCTCTTAATTTTTAAATATTTGGAAATGTCTTTATTTCACCATCATATTTGAGGGACAGTTTTTCTGGGTATATAATTCTTAGTTTGAATTTTTTTTTTTTTTCCTTTCAGGGTTTTATATATACCATCCCATTGTCTTCTCTCCTGCAGGGTTTCTGCTGAGAAATCTGAGCTTAGTCTTATTAGTCTTATTGGTTACCACTTATAGGTAACTTTTCATTTTCCCCATGGCAAAGGCATTTGACTTCTAACCAGAAGGCTGGTGGTTCAAACCCACCAGATGCTCTTCGGAAGGAAGGTTGGGCAATCTACTTCCATAGTGATACCATCTCAGAAACCCAAACTCAAGGAGGAGGTCGCTGTGAGTCAAATCCTACTCAGTGACAATGAGTTTGATTTTCTGGGTATGCTACTTTAAGGATTCTTTCTTTGTCTCTGGTTTTGATGAGTTTGATGATGATATGTCTTGATGATTTTCCTTTAAGGTTTATCTGTAGGCACTGTGTCAATCCATCTCGTTGAGGGCCTTCCTCTCTTGCATTGACCCTCCACCTTACCAAGCATGACATCCTTCTCCAGGAAATGGTCCCTTGTGATAACATGACCAAAGTAGGTGAGATGAAGTCTGGCCATTCTCTCTTCCAAGGAGCATTCTGACTGCATTTCCTCCAGCACAGATTTGTTAGTTCTTTTAGCAGTCCATGGTACTTTCAGCATTCTTTGCCAGCACCATAACTCAAAAGCATCAATTCTTTAGTCTTCTTTATTCATTATACAACTCTCACATGCATATGTTGTTGTTGTTATGTACCATCGAGTCAGCCCCAACTCATAGAGACCCCTCCTTGGGTTTCTGAGGCAGTATCACTATGGACATAGATTGTCCCATCTTCCTTCCAAGGAGTGGCTGGTGGGTTTGAACTTCCACACTTCTGGTTAGCAGTCAAGTGCCTTAGGCACTATGCAAAGGTGATTGAAAGTATCATGGCTTGTGTCAGGAGCACCCTAGTCCTCAAGGTGACATCTTTGCTCTTCAGCCCTTGAAAAAGGTCCTTTGCAGCCAGTTTTCCAAGTGCTATATGCCATCTGATGTCTTGACTGCTGCTTCCATGTGCATCAGTTGTAGAACCAAGCAATGTGAAGTCTTTGGCAACGTCAATCTTTTCTCCATTTATTGTTATGCTGTTTATAGGCCCAGTTGTGAGGATATTTGTTTTCTTTACATTGAGATGCAATCCATACTGCAGACTGTATTCTTGACTCTTCATCTGCGAGTGCCTCAAGTCTTCTTCACTTTCAGCAAGCAAAGTTGTTTCATCAGCATATCACAAGTTGTTAATGATTCTTTCTCCAATCCTGATGCCATGTTTTTCTTCATATAATCCAGCTTCTTGGATTCTTTGCTCAGCATATAGGTTGAATAAGTATAGTGAAAGGATACAACCCTGCTGCACTCTCTTCTTGATTTTAAACCATGCAGTGTCCCCTTATTCTGTTCAAATGACAACTTCCTGGTCAATGTACAGATTCCTCAAGAGTACAAGTATGTATTCTGGGCCATCTAGTTCTTCTGGTCTTGAGGTCCATCATGTCCTAGGGTTGATTGCTTCCAAATGTCCTTGGCTTTTTGGACTCTTTTTAACTTCTGACAATAGGAGACCATTAGCTGCATCTTAGATGACCACTTGAAAGCTTTTAGACCCCAGTTTCTACTCAACAATGCAGGATGAAGAACAAAAATTTTATGTATTTTGTTGTGCCAATTGAGTCTGGTGTCCCTCAGTACTATGGTTCTGAGTCAGTAGATCCATTGGACCTCTCTCCCACAGTGTCTGGCTGTTTGTGAGGGATTACTCTATGTCTGTCATCTGTTGTTTATGTAAGGATTAAGAGTATTTTGTATCAGTGGTATCTGTGCAAGATTAGCCTCAGCTGAATCTATCCTTGGAAGTAATCTGACTTCTTAACTGCTATTTTCACTGTTGTTGATTGAGCAACCAAGTAATATGAAATCTTTGACAACTTCAATCTTCTCTCCATTTATCACAATGCTGCTTATTTGTCCAGTTCTGAGGATTTTCTTTTTCTTTATGTTGAGATATAATCCATACTGAAGGCTGTAATCCTTGATGTTCATGGGTAAGTACTTTAATTGCTCTTCCCTTTAATGAAGCAAGGTTGTGTTGTCTACATATGACAGGTTTTTAATGAGTCTTTCTCCAGTTATGGTGTCACATTCTCCTTTATAGAGACCATCTTCTCAGTGTGTTTGCTCGCCAAACAAACTGAGTAAGTTTGATGAAAGGATACAACCCTGACACACATACTTCCTGATTTTAAACCATGTAGTTTTCCCTTATTCTGTTTGAATGATAGCCTCCTGATCAATGTACATGTTCCTCATGGACACAGCTAAGTGCTTTGGAATAACCATTCTTCACAAGGTTATCAATATATTGTGATGATCCACAGAATCTAATGTTTTTGCATATTGTGGTAGTTCAGTTTGTGTGTCAACTTGGCTGGGCCTGGTTGAGTGGCTGGACAGCTAGATGTAGTATTCTCCATGAGGAGAGTGGTAATCAACTCCATGGTGGAATCTACTGTGAGCAGTTGAGTAGCTGCCTTAGGGAAGTTAGTCTGCTTCCTGTATATAAGCAGAAGCCTTGAGGAATGGTCTCTAGCTTATGGCATGTGTGGACACTGCATGTATCCGTGTCATTGTTCAGCAGACTCCCATGCTCTACTGACTTTGGGATTTACAATGGACTTGAATTAATGGCCTGCCATGTGGTTTGGTAACATCAGGACTGTGCCATTTTTCTTGCCAACCTTGGGTTTGTCATCTACAGCAGCCAGCAGCTGAGTGAAGAAAAGTTTCCAGCTTCAGTGGGCTGGGAGAAGGAGTCAGAGCTACAATCTAAGGTTGAGGGGATTTCACCCAGTCCCTAGAGCCTGACACTTTGAAGTTGAACTTTAAGCCTCTAAATTGTGAAAAAATGAACTCCTGTTTGTTAATGCCATCCCTTTTGTGGTATATTCCTGTCAGAGTGGCACTAGGTAACCAGAACACATAGTCAATGAAAAACAAGTAAACATCTTTCTGATATTCTTTGCTTTTAGTCAAGATCTATCTATGAGATCTGCTGGTGTTATGAATTTCAAACAAGCAAACAATCCTGTTTCTGTCAAATCAACTGTGACTCATGGTTACCCTATAGGACAAAGCAGAATGACCTGATAGGATTTTCAAGGCTGCAATCTTTGTAGCTTAGTGCCTAAGGCACTTGACTGCTAACCAGAAAAATGGTGGTTCAAACCCACCAGCCACTCCTCAGAAGGAAGGTTAGACAATCTACTTCCATAGTAATACTGCTTTGGAAACCCAAAGAGAGGTTGCTATGAGTTGGGTCTGACTCGACAGCACATAACAACAACAACAACCTGCAAAAGCAGACTCCTGTGGAGCAGCTGGAGGTT
>NW_006922525.1:201877-203432 GCF_000298275.1 Orycteropus afer afer | reverse complement strand
GTAGTAAGAGATATTTTCACTTTGTTTAGTAGTTATAAGTAAAATTAATTGAGGCTATGTAAAAACAAAAATCCAATTTAAATGCACCTCAAGTAACCCACAGTAACTCTGGTGACATAGAACCTAAGGCATCTGACTGCTAACTAGAAGGCTGGTGGTTAAAGTTCACCATGCACTCCATGGAAGGAAGATGGGACAATCTATTTCCTTAAAGATTTACCACCAAGTAAATCATAATAGGGAATACTTTCAATAAGTGAATTAAGCTATTACTAAAATTAAACAATAAAGTTGAGATTTATTGTATGAATTATATGGAAAAAAAATTGATTAGTACATCAAACTTGTAGAGTAAAACTTGTCCTTAACTTTTGTGTACATGACATATTTTGTATCTATTACTACCTTGCATTTTTAGAAAGTTTTTTTGTTATCTAGTATAAACCCATTGCCCACTGACATCCTGTCCATTGTGACTAACAGCAACCTTCTCTGAGTTTCCAAGGCTAAAAATGTTTACTGAAGTAGATTGCCTCATCTTCCTCTCATGGAGCAAGAAGGTAGTGGGTTTGAACTGCCCAACTTCTGGTTAGCAGCCAAATGCCTTACCCACTATGCCACCAGAGTTCCTTTAGCTAGTACAAAAAAAGTTAAAATATGAACTAGGAAACACTTCATGAATTTATATTACTATAGATTAAAGCATCATTTAGAAAGTTTAAGGTCATACTAGTATATTATATGTCAAATTTATATAAAAAATATGGTTTCCATACAATTTTTAAATTATATGTAACTTATTACTACAGGTAATTTGAAGAAAAAATTTCTGCAATATGAATTCTAAATTATACATAAAACTTACATGCTTTGTGAAATTTTTGTTTAACATCATGAATAGTTGATTTTTGTGTCACCTGAAAGGTAAAACAGAAACAGAATTATTACAAAAAAGTTTTTAAAAAAGCACATTAATTTTTGGTTATATATTTGTTTAGAGGAGAACATATTCTAGTATGTTTAAAATGGTATATAAACATAACTGTCTTGTTTTGTTTTATTAGTTACTGCAAATTTGACTTTAGAACTTAGCAATCATGAAATACAAACTTTAAATAAAATAGGTCTATTTGTATATTATAGCAATGGTGTTAAGTGAGTTCATCCACTTTTTATCTCTAAAATACAGTTTTGAAATTTCTCTGAATTTGACCTAGAACAGTCAAATTTTGTTTTCCAGATGAATGGTATATACAAGTCTGAGTAAAGGCACAATATAAAGGGTAAAAGAGTAAATAAGAGATGTGCCTGAAGATGTAGAATTGATTTACAGGGACAAGAGAGAAAAACATTTATGTAAGATTGTCATGAGGAACATCACCTAAATAGACTATATTTGATGTAATGAGCTATATTTTTAAAACACCTATTCCAAAATACTATAGCTTCAGTAAAAATTCGTGTGAGATGTATTATTTGGATTTTTTAAGTATATAAAATTTTGATCAATATTGGTACTTAATCCACTAAAAATAATGCTATTAAAATAATAATA
>NW_006922525.1:200467-201562 GCF_000298275.1 Orycteropus afer afer | reverse complement strand
TCCTAACCTTATTCAAATCAAACTTGAAAACTCAAAATCACCTTCACCTCTGGAAGTTTATTTTTCTACTTTGTAGCTAGTTTTGCAGACTGTCCTTAACATTAGAATACAAAAACAAAAACTACTGTCCTTTAAAGTGTAATTAATACAAAAAATATATATTTTTTTAATTAGGCAAGAAGATAACCAAATAATTTGCATTATATATCTTATATTATGGTCATATGTATATATCCCAAATTTCTTTTTGCAGAACTAAATTTTGTTGGGAGCTTTGGTAGCGTAGTGCCTAAGGAAATTGACTGCTAAGCCACTCCTTGGAAGGGAGGTTGGGCAATCTACTTCCATAGTGATACTGCCTTGGAAACTCACAGAGTGGTCGCTATGAGTCTGGTCCCACTCAATGACACATAACAACAACAGATTTTTGTTATGGGTATGGAAGGATAAGAAGGAGCTGTGGTGCATAGTAGTTAAGCATTTGACTGCTAGCAAAAATGTTGGCAGTTAAAACTCACTGGCATCCCTGCAAGAGAAAGAAAGATGTAGCCATCTGCTTCTGTGAAGATTTACACATTTTGAAATACTATGGGTATGGGGTAGTCCTACTCTGTCCTGTAGGATCACTATAAGTTGAAATAGACTTAACAGGAATGGGTTCTTGATGGAAGAATAACGGGGGGGAGGGGGTATTTTGAGGCATATTATAACCCTCCAGGCAGTTCTAACTAATATTTTTATTATTATATTATCTTTAATACCTTATTACATATTGTGGGGCCTTTCTAGCTATAATCTTTGTAACTCCCACTTTGCTGTAAGCATCTGAGTAGCTGATTGTTAAAAGTTATCCACCTGGGATATTTCTGTTGAACCAGCACGAAGCAATCTTCTGGGAAATTTGCTCTCTCTCAGGTATATAGAAATCTGATGGTGGGATTGGTCAGTTTGGCCACTCTGCCAGGCTAAAAAGGATCCCACAGAGAGGCAGGAGTATCTCTGACTGCCAGCAGAGAAAGATGTGCTGCTGAGAAATATGCTCCTGAGAGACATGAGAGAGACATGCTGGTGAAAGAGACATATAAGAGAGACACA
>NW_006922525.1:197220-198477 GCF_000298275.1 Orycteropus afer afer | reverse complement strand
TGGCTTACATGCCTTAATGGATGTGGTTGTTCTTAAACTGATTTGTGAAAGGGAGGTTAATTTTTGAAGTATAAAGGTGATAATAGCTAGAAAAACCAGGGGGTGGCCTGCAGTATAGTAAATTACCTGGTATGGCTTTTCTATTCATAAGGTTTTGAAAGATTTCAAAGAGCAGCTTTCAAAAATGGTTGCAGCAGTATATTGATAGAGAACTTCCAGAGGTGCAAGCTGGATTCAGAAAAGGACGTGGAACAAAGGATATTATAGCTGTTGTCAAATGGACCTTGGCTCAAGGCAAATCATACCAGAAAGATGTTTACTTGTGTTTTATTGACTATGCAAAGGCATTTGACTGTGTGGCTCATGACAAATGATGGATAACATTGAGAAGAATGGGAATTCCCGAACACTTGATTGTACTCATGAGGAACCTGTACCTTGACCAAGAGGCTGTTGTTCGAACTGAACAAGGGGACACTGCATGGTTTAAAATCAGGAAGGGAGTGCGTCAGGGTTGTATCCTTGCCCCATACTTATTCAATCTATATGCTGAGCAAATAATACGAGAAGCTGGACTATATGAAGTGTTGCAGGGATCCAGTTAAGGGTGGTTGGAGGGGTCCAACAGATAAGGAAGATAAACTTGTTTGTCAGTTTTTCCTCCTGTGGTGACATGTTGCTGTGAGTCTTGAGGCTGTGCCACAGTTGTTTCAAACCCAGTGAGTTGCACATGGTGCACAGGTGTCAGCCTGGCTTGCAGACTGAGACAGACTAGAAAGAAGGAGGAGGCCATCCCCTGTCTTAGAGTTCTGTATTTCACTGTAACGCCTGACAGAAGTCACAGACACCCAAGGGATCATCTCACATAGTAGTGGTGAGGGCTGGCAGGCTGGTGAGTCCCAGGTCCTTGAGTGGTCTGGAGGATCCTCCCAATTCTTGGGCTTTGATGAACCTTTATCAGCAGATCAGATGGCAGCTGCTGTCCCAAATCCAGGGGTGAGATGAGGATGAGCCAAAACACAAAACCGGAGCAAGAGGAGGGCAAACCTTCCCAGGAGATTCTTAGGTATACCCTCAAGGGAGCTAAGGGTGGTGATTTGAATTACACCCTCCAGTAAGTCAGGACTCAAGATACATTCAATCTGTGTTGCTCCAACAGAAATAACCTAAGTGGATGGCTTTAACAATCAGCAGCTCAAGACAAATCCCATCACAGAACCTATTGCCAGTCATTATAGGGAACAACTACTAACAGCT
>NW_006922525.1:172515-178881 GCF_000298275.1 Orycteropus afer afer | reverse complement strand
CCCCCCACCAATTGTGAGTATTATCTGTGAATTCTCTGTGACCATTGCAATGAATTATCAAACCCAGCAGAGCAGTAGTGAGTGCCATGGGAGGGCCATGTGTTAGGCTGGGTTCACTAGAAAAGCAAAACCAGTAAAGCTTAGAGAGAGAGAGAGAAAGAGAGAGAGAGAGAGAGAGAGAGAGATTTATCTTAGGAAAATGGCTCACACACTTATAGAAGCTGGCAAGTCCCATGTTCTTGGATCAAATGCACACACTTATAGAAGCTGGCAAGTCCCATGTTCTTGGATCAAATGTCAGGCTGGATGCTTGTCCTAACTCTCACAGCTGCAGTGGCTAGGGAGCTCAAGGTTGGTACGTAGTGTACTGGCTGTTGACTGCAACAAATGATGAATCCAAGATCTCTAGGCCTAATGATGTTTTGTTTGCTCACGGACAGTTGTAGGTTGCACAACAGGATCCTGACCCACAGAAGAGTGTATCTCTTACCCAGGATGTCCATAAATATATTGGAAGCAGGCTACACGCCTAGGGAAACTCCCTTTCAACCAGTTGGTTGCTCAAAATATATACATCCGATCTCATCATGGGAATAATCCCCATCACAACTGCTTAAACCACTTAGAATTGTGGTCCAGCCATGTTGACACAACTCCAACTATCATAGTCCACCCCTTCTCAGCTTGGCAGTTGTACACATTTCCTTAACCATATATAATCTCTAAATAAGGACAATTATAAAGTCATATTTGCACCTAATATGATACACTAACATGCGTACAACCAAAACTCATTAACCCTATTTACATTTACTAGTTTATAACAAAAGGAAACAAAAATATTTCATGCACATATTCAATGAAGAAATATAACAATCACAGTCCTGGTTTCTGCAACTAGTCACACGGTCATAGCTGATATTGAGAACTACCTTCTCCCACCACCCATTCCATACTTCCCTTGCCCTCAGCAAACACCTCAGCTGGTTGTGGTTCTTTGCCATTTGGGGTGACCCAAACCTTCATTCCGGAAGGGTCTAGGCCATTAGTAGTCATATCAGAATTGGGTTGCTGTAATTTTCCATTGACTTTAATCACAGGGCATAGTAGTATTAAGAGATATCCTAAAGAACTTCCTGTATTCCAGACATATTCTTCTTTACCTCCAATACATAATTCAATCTAATTTCCCCTTCATAATCAAGATCTATCACACCAGATAGTACAGTAATGTCCTTCTTTGTCTGTTGATCCAGAGGTATGAGGAAGCCAAAATGGCTGGATGGCACTCTTAACTTCCAGTTCAATGCAATCAGTATTATGTCTCAAGGTGAGAGTGTTCCTTCCTTTGGGATTAAGATCTCCAGTCCCACAGAGCATAGGGTAGTGGGGACAGGAAGTCACTAGGGGTAATAATGAATGGTACCACTCCTGTGTCCACCCATTAATTCCTGGATTCATGAGTCCCAGCTATTGGGGAAACAACATCATATATTGGATGCTGGTTTAGAGTATATACAGCCTCCTGGAGAAATTGCTCCAACCCTTCAAGGAATTCTTACTTATCTGGTTCTATAATTGTGTTTTAATAGGTCATCCCATCATTTTATCAAGCCAGCTATATCAGGATGATGGGGAACATGGTAAGACCAGTGAATTCCATGAGCATAGGCCCGTTGCCACACTTCATTTGCTGTGAATTGAGTCCCTTGATCCAAAGCAATTCTGTGTGAGATACCATGATGGTAAATAAGGGATTCTGTAAGTTCACGGATGGTAGTTTTGGCAGAAGCATTGCATGCAAGAAAGGCAAATCCATACCCAGAATAAGTATCTATTCCAGTAAGAACAAAATACTGTCCTTTTCATGATGGAAGTGGTCCAATGTAATCAAATTACCAAGTTGCTGGCTGATCACCCCAAAGAATGATTCCATAATGTGGACTCAGTGTTGGTCTCTGCTGCTGGCAGATTGGGCACTGAGCAATGGCGGTAGCCAAATCAGCCTTGGTAAGGGGAAGTCCATGCTGATGAGCCCATGCATAAACTCCATCCCTGCCACCATGGCCACTTTATTCATGAGCCCATCGAGCAATGACAGGAGTAGCTGGGGAAAAGGATGACTGGTTTCCACTGAGCATGTCCACCTGATTGTTAAAGTCCTCCTCTGCCAAGGTCACCTTTTGGTGGGCATTCACAGGAGACACAGATATCTTTACTCCTCTGGACCATTCAGAGAGATCTATCCACATACTTCTTCCCCATACACCCTTGTCACCAATTTTCCAATCAGGATCAAGATTCCTATGGACTAAATTATGGCTCCTTCCAAGTCCCAGGTCATCCAGCCAAGCCATTAGCCACAGCCATGAATCCATATACGATCATACATCTGGCCATTTCTTGTTCCGTCCAAAGTGAGCAGCCTGATGGCATGGCTCGAAGTTCTGCCCATTGGGAGGATTTCTCTTCACCAATGCCCTTCAAGGACGTCCCAGAAAGGATCTGAAGTGCCGCTCCTGTCTACTTTCAAGTGGGTGTCTACATACCATGCAGAACCATCTGTAAACCAGGCATGAGCTTTCTCTTCCTCAGTCTACTGATCATGAAGAACTCCCCATGAAGCCATAGGTGCAGACTGGGAGAGGGAAGGTAATGTGGCTGGAGTGGAGACAATAGGCATCTGGTCCACTTCCTCATGCAACTTATTTGTGCCTTCAGGTCCTGCTTTAGCTCAATCTCTTATATCCCACTTCCATTTAATGATTGAGTGCTGCTGTGGACATCCAACTTTATGACTCTATGGATCAGATGACACCCAGCTTCAAGCCTCATGGTGACTTGGCGGCCCATGGTTAAGTGTTCAGTCTCTACTGAAGCCCAGTAACAAGCCAAAAGCTTTTTCTCAAAATGAAAGCAATTATCTGTAGAGGATGGAAGGGCTTTTCTCCAAATTTCTAAGTGTCTGCATTGTGATTCACCAATAGAGACCTGCCAAAGACCTCAAACAGCATCTATATCTGCTACAGACACTTCAAGCACCATTGGATCAGCCAGATCATGTGGCCCAAGTGGCAGAACAGCTTTCATGGCAGCCTGAGCCTGTTGCACACCCTTCTGTTGTTCTGGGCCCCACTCAAAACTAGGAGCTTTTTAAGACACTTGATAAACAGGGCAACACAACACACCCAAATGAGAGATATGTTGCCTCCAAAATCCAAAGAAGCCCACCAGACGTGGTGCCTCCTTTTTAGTTGTGGGGGGAGCCAGATGCAATAATTTATCCTTCACTTTAGTAGGAATATCTCAACATGTCCCACACCACTGGATCCCTAGAAATTTCACTGAAGTGGAAGGTGACTGAATTTTTGTTGGATTAATTCTTCACCCTCTAGCATGCTGATAGGAGCCCTGGTAGTGTAGTGGCTAAGGCATGGAAGACTGGTGGTTCAAACCCACCATCCACTCCTTGGAAGGAAGGTTGGGCAATCTACTTCTGCAGTGATACCACCTCAGAAACCCAAGGACGGGTCACTATGAGTCAGGTCCGACTTGACGGCACATAACAATAACACTAACAACAGCACACAGAAGTCTCATCAATAAGTCTAGAATCATCAATACTTTTTCCTAACTAGGTCCATTGAGCATAATGTTATCAAATAATGGACCAGTGTGATGTTTTGTGGCAGGATAAAGTGATCAAGATTCCTATGGACTAAATTATGGCATAGTGCTCGGGTGTTGATATACCTCTGAGGAAGCCCTGTGAAAGTATATTGTTGGCCTTGGTAGCTGAAGGCAAACTGATTCTGATGGTTCTTTGAAATTGATATTGAGAAAAAGGCATTGGCCAGATCAATAGCTGTATACCAAGTACCAGGAGATGAACTAATTTAATCAAACAATGAAACCACATCAGGGACAGCAGCTACAACTGGAGTCACCACCTGATTAAGTTTACGATAATCTACTGTCATTCTTCAAGACCCATCTGTATTTTGCACAGGTCAAATAGGTGAATTAAGTGGGAATGTGGTGGGAATCACTACCCCTGAATCCTTCAAGCCCTTGATGGTGGCAGTAATCTCTGCAACCCCTCCAGAGATGTGATATTGCTTTTTCTTTACTATTTTTGTAGGTAGAGGCATTTCTAGTGGCTTTCACTTGGCTTTTTCTACCATAATAGTGCTTACTCCACATGTCAGGGACCTCATATGGGAATTCTGCAAATCGCTGAGTATATCTGTTTCAATTATGCATTCTGGAACTGAGGTAATCATAACAGAATGGGTTTGGGGACCACTGTGAGACACACCTGAGCTAAATCTCCATTAATAACATGACCTTCATAATGCCCCCACTCTGACTGATTGGTCACAGTGATGCTTTGGGTCTCCTGGAATTAGTGTCAATTCAGAACCAGTGTCTGGTAATCCCTCAAAAGTTTGATGATTTCATTTTCCCCAATGAACAGTTACTCTTGTAAAAGGCCCCAGATCCCTTTGGGGAAGGCTGGGAGAAAGATTAACATTATACATTTTTGCTTATAGAAGCTGGCAAGGCCCAAGTTCTTGGATCAAACATCAAACTGGAATCTTTTTTTGACTCGTGCAGCTGCGGGGAGTGATGAGCTTAAGGTTGGCATGCAGTATGCTGGTTGTTGACTCCAACAAATGACAAAGCCAAGATTGTCAGGCCAAATGGTAGATTGTTCATGCATGGACAGTTGTATCCTGATCCACAGAAGAGTGTATCTTTTTCCCAGGATGTCCATAAATATATTAGAAGCATGCTGCACCCCTAAGGAAACTCCTTTTCAACTGACTGGCTGCTCAAAACTTATATATCTGATCTCATCATGGGATTAACCCAAATCACAATAGCTTAAACCACCCAGAATTGTGGTCCAGTCAAGTTGACACACAACTCCAACTGTCACAGGCTGGATAGCATCAGAATTGGTAAAAAAGCTGGAGGGTGGAAGCATGTCTGGCCTCAAGAATAAGCCTTGGGTTGTTGATGTGACTTTCTTTTTCCCTTGAAAAATTGAAGGAGGTCAGAAGACGCCACCCCTATGCCCTTTTGACAGTAGTTAAGTCCAGCACTTAATCATTTGGACTTCTTCGGACTCCTTTAACAATTAACTCCTTTAACTTTAACATCATTTAACTATTGTAACTTTAACCAGAAACATAATTTAAATGGTTCTGGGAAGCTTAAGATCTGAAGCAAATTATTTGAGCAAATATTCATTCTATTGCTCATCATATCTCTCTGGAACTTGTTGTTGCTTGATTTTGGACTTGGCTTTTTTACTTTCCTTGGCCAATGGAATGTAGGCAGAAGAGGCTGTCTGCTGATTTCAAGCCATGGCTACAAAAAGCATTGTGAACTATCATATATCTTTCAAGAAGCTATTTACCTCAGCCATGAGGAATATATATTCTGGTATCTGTTGTTTTTTACATCTAGGACTTGTCACTACATATGCTTGTTATAGGTCTTCCTTGACTTTCTGGCTTAGAAATCAGCCAAATAAAGAGCATTCCCACTATGCAAGTAAGTTAGTAGACTCTGAATGATAAATCAGGGTCCCTTACATGGCTAAACTGAATGAACGTTAGTGTATGAATTTTGGAGTAAATATCTCTACTACCAGTAATTTTTGCTTACTCTAGTCCAACATATGTGAGGCTGGCATAGGACCAGAGAGTGTTTCATTGTGCTGTATGTTGGGTCACTATGAGTCAAAGCTGACTTGATGACACCTAACCACAACAATAGTCCAATTTATAACTGAACTAATATGTATTGCTCTTCCCTAAGGGAATATCTTATATCTCCACCATGTTGAACTTGGGCAAGGTAATGTGACTTTATTAGCCAATGAAATATGAGAACAAATGTTATGATTAACTTCCTAGCAGAAGCTTTAAAAACCAATTTTTTAAAGAAAATCCACTTTTCTTTTCACTCTGCTTGGAAATTGACAATGGCAAAGAAGAGTGACATTATCAGGCTGGTTCCAGTATAAAGAGAATTGAGAATTAAATCACAGTTTGTCCACATTGGAAAGATCACATAAGTGAGACTTAAACATTGATTACTGTAAGTTATTTATTATATGGGTCATTGCTTAGTCTTTGCTGATGGAAGCTCTTATTTATTATATTGCTTATATTCTAAAACAGTAGAGTTTCTTAGATAATAGGATTAGATCGATTGATATGAAGGGACCTCATCTCCTATAACTTTGACAGCTACAGATGTCCTCCCAAACCTCAGAGGTCACTGGAAAATTTGAAGTGATGATCATACATTTCTTTTTATCTACATTCTGATTTAATATTTATAGTTTTAAAA
>NW_006922525.1:168369-171560 GCF_000298275.1 Orycteropus afer afer | reverse complement strand
AAAACCACCAGCCATTTGGTTAGCAGTCAAATGTCTTAGGCACTAAGTCACCAGGGCTCTAGTGAGGAAAATTTCTTTTCAAAAAATATATATATGCTAATTTTATAAATCCCTCTTTCTAAGAAATATTGTTACTTGTATTATATCTGTTAAAGACATTAAAAATGAAAATAAAAGTCACTTATGAGGACATTACAGCTTATTACATTTTTGTTTGTTTGTTTGTTTTTCAAGCTATATGTTCTCTATAATTTTCTCTTACAGATCTTGGATGAAAGCAAAGAATACCATAAAGATGTTTACCTGTGTCTTATTGCCTATGCAAAGACACTTGACTGTGTGGGTTATAACAAATTATTAACAAAATTGCAAAGAAATGGAGTTCCAGAACACTTAATTTTGCTCACAAAGAAACTGTACATAGACCAAGAAACAGTAGTTTGAACAGAACAAAGGGACATTGTATGGTTTGAAAATAAGAAACATGTGTCTCAGGGATGCATCCTGTATGCAATTTGTATTCTGAGCAAATAAGCTGAGAAGTTTGACTATATGAAGAAAAATGAGCCATCAGAATTGGAGAAAGACTCATTAACAACCTACAATACACTGATGACACAACCTTTCTTGCTGAAATTTAAAAACACTTCAAGCATTTGGTTAAGAAGATCAAAGATTAGAGCCTTCAATATGGGTTACAACTGAATATAAAGAAAACAGTAATTCTCACAACAGGACCAATAAACAATATCATGATATATTGATTGAGCTGAGAAAAGGTTGAAACTATTAAGCATTTAATTTTACTTGGATCCACAATCAATGTACATTGAAGCAGCAGTGTTGAAATCAAGCAACATATTGCATTGGGCAGGTCTGCTGCAAAAGATCTCTTTAAAGTATTAAAGAGCAACGATGTCACTTTGAAAACTAAAGTGTGTCTGACCCAAGCCATTGTATTTTCAATAGCCTCATACGGATGTGAGAGCTGAACACTGACTAAGGAATACCACAGAGGAATTGATGCATTTGTTTTATAGTATTGGCAAAAAAAAATATTAAATATATCATGGATTTCTAGAAGGACGGAGAAATCTTTCTTGAAGGAAGTAGAGCCAGAATGCTCCATAAAAGTGAGAATGGACAGACTTAATCTGTCATAATTCAGTCATTGTTCTGGTTACCTAGTGCCACTCTGACAGGTATATACCACAAATGGGATGGCCTTAAACAGCAGTTTATTCTCTTACAATCTGGAGTTTAAAGTCCAAGTTCAAAGTGCCAGGCTCTAGGGGCTGGATGAAAGCCTCTCAGCCTTGGGCTTCAGCTCTGGCTCTAGCTCCCAGCTCACTGAAACTCAAAGCTTTTCTTCACTCAGACAGCTATTAGCTGCAGAGGCTGCCAAGCCCAAGTCTGACAAATAAAAAGGCACAGTCTCAATGTTACCAAACCACATGGCAGGTCATTAATTCAAGTTCATTGTAACTCCCCAAGTTGGCAGAGCATGGCAGGCTGCTGAACAACAACATGGCAACATGCTGGATTCAAGCATGCCATAAGCTAGAGACCATTCCCATGACTTCTCCTTATGTACAGGAAGCAGAGCACATCGCAAAGGCAGCTACTCAGCTGTTTGGGGTAGATCCCATCATGGAGTTGATTGCCAGTCTCATCATGGGGAATAACTACCACCAGCTGCCCAGCTACTCAAGTAGGCCCAGCCAAGTTGATACACAAACATAACTACAACAGTCATATTATCAAAAGGGAATTGTCCCTGGAAAAAAGGTAGCATGCTTAGTAAAGTAGGGCATCAGTGAAGACAAGGAAGTTGCTGAATGACAAGATGGATTGACATAGTGGCTGTAACAGTGGGCTCTAAAACAACAACAAAAAAAAAAACCTCACTGCTCTCAAGTCAGATCTAACTCATAGCGACCCCTGCTTGGGTTTCTGAGGCAGTATCACTACAGAAGTAGACTGCCTAATCTTTTTTCTGAGGAGTGGTTGGTGGGTTTCAACCTTCAGACTTCTAGCATAGCAAAAATTGTGAGGATGGCACAGAATAGGGCAATGTTTTGGTCTATTATACATAGTGTCACTATGAGTTAAAAGCATCTCAAGGGCAACTGACAACAATAGCAACTTAATTCCTTCTTTTTTCTTCTGTGTTGAGTAAGTGTGCTAAGTCATAGAAAACTATTAAGGTAGAAAATCTATTATTTGTATTGGTGGTGTATTGAATATAATTATTGGAAATTATAAGACTAAAGGGGAATTGTTAAAATTGGTTAGATGAAAATGTTACTTATATATGGCTTCATGTATATATAGAAGGGTTTTTTTTTTATCCTAGTATGAATAATGAATTTGAGATTTTAAGCTATCTCTTATTACAAGGTTAGAAGACAAAAAAGACTTATAGGGAATTTGAAATCTTTATTCTATTCCTATTCTATAAAGAATCCCAACATATTCTATTAGATCAACAGAAGAAGACAAAATAATCACATTTTGATGATTTCTATTACCAAGCAATGGTGTTGCATCAGTACACACTTGGGAGGCAGTGTCATTTCAAGCCTGCAAAATTTTATGATAAGAAAACAAAGTTTTATCACTTGAGGATATCCTTAGCATCAATTTTATTTCAAAACTATATCATGATCTATTATTCTAAATAGAAGAAATTTTATTTTATCACCTAGAATGTTTGTGAAAACTGTTAAATCAGATACTGTTCTCCTCTTCTGTCTGACTCTTAGACAAAAATCCTCCACACATTCCATGTCTTTATCTCTTGCTATGTCTGTATAATAACCAAAACAAGTTCATTGTGGGGTGACATCAAGGGCATCATACATGAAAATACCAAAAAGTCATTAAAATACAGGAAAGAAATAAAAGACCAAAATGATTGTCAGAGGAGACTCAGAAATTTATTTTTCAACTTGTTGTTGTTATGTGCCATTGAGTCGGACACAACTCATAGTGACCCCTCTTTGGGTTTCCGAGGTGGTATCAGTAGGGAAGTAGATTGCTCAACCTTCCTTCTGAGGAGTGGCTGGTGGGTTTGAACCGTCAGCCTTCTGGTTAACAGTTAGGTGCCTTAGGCACTATGCTACCAGAGCTCCCAAATGAAAGGAAGAAATGATGAAGTAGAAGAACTGAACAGATTTAAAAAAGTGACT